>NC_056737.1:1018127159-1018132159 GCF_019279795.1 Protopterus annectens
CCCCCAGTCTGGAATCATAGATAAATGTACCAAGCTGGCCATTAATCCTTACGTCACCTGATGGGCTGCCAACTGCTGTACTGACAGAACCCACACTGTAAATGTAGGTGACACCAACTCCAGCCCCAAACAAGTGACAGTTGGAGTACATCAGGGTTCAGTCTTTGGACCGCCCTTGTTTGGCATCTACTGCTCTGATGTACAGGCCAACACTAAGGGAATCTGGCAAACAAAGATGACTGCACACTGGGAGCCAATATTGAATCCCCACATGATGTGGGTATTCTACAGAAGGGCCTTACAGAAAGAGATGCTTCGTGCCTGAGCCCTGGCCATAAGATCAATGCCAAGAAATGTATAGTTATCACCTTTGGGAAGGGACATGTACCTGTGAAGTGCCACATAGGTGACAGTACAATAAATGCCTAAAGTGTGATAAGAGACTTAGGGACACATGTGGACAGTGGTCTCACCTTTGATAACCACATTGCCACAACAGTCAGGAAATCCACCTATGTGGCACACCTCATCACTAAGGGCTTTACATTCAAGAAAAAGGAGACCATTGTCCCACTGTAGTCATCTCTCAGTAGACCCAGTACAGACTACAATGGCCCATTAGGTATGTACCTCACAAGACATCTGCAACAACTAGAAAGGCTGCAAACATACCTCACTAAAAGAATCACAGGCCTAAACCAGATGCCCTATGCTGATGGTGTGAAAATCATCCAGCTATACTCTGTCACATATTGTGTGCTCAGAGGCGATTTCTGCTTAACATACAATGCCATGTCAAACCCAAAGCTGTTGGACATGCTACCCTTAAAGAGATCCAAACCCTCACAACCACATGCTCCAGGGATCAAAACCTTGTTATCACAATGAACAATACATGCTGGAGGGATGTGTTCCTGACCAAGAGACTCCCCAAACTCTGAAATAGACTGCCTATACAAGTCAAGCAGAGTGCCTCTTTGGCCCTCTTCAAAAGGAACCTGGACAATTGGATGGGAGATAGGAAATTGACCCCGGGGATCATGTTCTTTTTACAAAATGTACTCTATTATTGGACCAAGAATCTGTTCCTATAAAAACAGCAAATAAATTAAATCATAACATAGCCATAATAAAATACAAATAGCTTACTGAAGTGTTATGAGTTTATCTTGATATTATAGCAATAAGTCAAAAGTGCAATTGTCTTAAGTTCATGAACCTAACCATGTATAGAACATTTCCTGTTGTATAATAAATATGAATTTAAATTGTCCTGCTACAAGTCTTTTGTTCTGTTATCCATTCTGTTTAGAAGTTTTGGCAACCTTCCACTATAATAGGAGCAACTTCTTATTGCCATTGAATGAAGGGATATGAAGTGTCTCATCAAAATAACAATTGTTATGGGAATAGATCATTCAAGCAGGAAATGGATGGATACAATAGCTATCTAATTCAAAGTTCAAATCTCTGTGCTGTTTCTCATGTATACATGTTATGTGCTGTGTATAACCCAGAATTTATGCTTTCTGGTATTCACTGAAGACTGCAAAAATAATAAGAAACGGAGTGAGGCATGTTAGGGACATTTGCTTATTTTTAATCTGTCTATGCTGTCCTGGATGGACATCTGATTATCGCCCTTGCGCACATGGTAATCTCTGTACCCTTTGGCACATGCATTATGTCATTATGCTAAGCAATATGGATTTGCCACAGTATACAGTTATAAGCTACAGAACTGAAATGTCAATTTCAGCAATACTGAAATCAAAGCACTGAATATTGGAATGATGAAGGCCGACAATACTGAATGTCCAAACATGACCCCTTCATGCTTGCACTTGATACTCGGTGCAGGGTGATAAAGAGTTTCAGGATTTCAGATGTTTGCAAGGTTGCTGGTATTCGGCATTCTAGGATTCTATGTTTTGTTTCTATTAATGCTTAAAGAGGTGTTCCACCTTTAAAACTTATAATAGTAAAGCCAGCCTGTAGGGATATATAAAAGTTGTTCACTGACTTACAAAGCATCCCCTGCTACATGTCAGTGTACAAAGAAAAAGAAGAATGGAACAGATTCTCACTTTATTTACCGTCTCTGCATACTTGTGAACATAAAACTTGATAGTCAGAGAATGCACTATGCAATTTCATCTCCTGTTCATAAGTATCTTGCTGTGATAACTGTAAGCATGGTACTTAGTCTCATTTTGCATGATCTGTCTTGCTAATGTTAGTAAGTTTATACTTCATACCTGATTCAGAAATATGCTGCATTATACACTTTTTATTAAGTATGCGTGAAGACCGACACTTATTTAAATCCCAATAGTAGCCTTGCATACAGTAGTCATGCTTGCTGCAAATGAGACTTTTGCAAATACTAACACAGGCAGTATTACATTTCTCTCTACATATGGAAATAATTTTGAATTTGGTTGTGTTTGGATATGTTAAAGGAAAGGTTTTGATAATTATGTTGTGCTGCTTATAAAAATTCCAAATCAGGTAGTCACAAATGAACCATAATATTCAAAGCAAGGTGAATGCAGTACTCTTCGTGTCACAGTAGTGATGGAGCACTGCTTCTGGTCCTCAGTACCAATAATAGCAAACCCACCACTGGCAAAATCCAGCACTTGATGTGAATGTAGTCAGTGACTACTGGTTATCTCTCATCTAAGTGCATTTCCCATAATAGCCAGTTTTTCTCAAGGTTAAAAAAGGGCAAGACAAGTCAGACTTTGAGAGAATTTTAGGCTGAATGAATAAATTAATTAAAATCTGCCTTCAGCCAAAGACACATGCTACAGGATTCACTTGGGTGCACTTTGGCTGTAAGCATGACACCAGTCCCTCCATCTGGGATTGGTGAGCTTACATAAACCACTCACTTCCACTCCCTAACCTGGCTCCTCCAGTAAGGAAACTCCTTCCTCGCACGTACGGCAAGTCAAACTGCACCTTCTTTTGCAGGCTAAATGGGGCAGGCAGGCGACCCAAGGGAGGTGCTGGGAATTTAGCGACTGCTGTCATTGAGGAAATCAAACACTGGACTACAAACTACCAGACACACCTTGCTAACAAAATTAACGCTTGTCTTCACCAGGCATAATATAGTTTGGCAAAGGAGGACTCTTTGAGTAGCATGAACACTCAAGGCATTCAAGGCATTTTGGAATTAGATAGTATAGTGAGATTGGAGGCTTTGAAAGAGTTTTGCTTTAAATCTTGTCATTTAAATTGACTTCCAGTCATTCTATTTCTAGATTGCATAGTATGGTTCTATAAATAGTCATGAAATAATATTACTTTTGGAGCTGGGATTGTAACTAAGGAATATCAAGAATGTGGAATCATTTACTACAAATATTTGGTCTTTTAGTAATCTCCAGATCTTTATGTACAATTTTGGATGCATCTCATGGTTTGGGTAAACTTGCTGTAGTTGATCATCTGATGGGCCATCTGTGGTGTTTGCTTGTGGGTCTGCAATTGAGACTTGTTTCTGCCAATGGTGTGAATTTGGTTATCTCTGACAGTTCACACTTTATGAAAAAATTGACTGGACAGTTATTTGTGGCAAGTATTACTAATCTGAATACTTTTTTGAAGATGTAAATTGTGCTGTTCCCTATTTATTGACTTATTTCAACCAAAGAGTATGTGTATAATGTAACATATAATGATATATAAAAATGTGTGCAAGGAGTCTGTTTTGAAAACAGCCCAAATGTAAACTTAATCCTCCACTGACCAGATGCATTTTCTACAAATATGGGTTTTCATGCAATTTCAGTGGCAGAGAATGTTACTGTTCATGCTAAGCCTGTTTTCATTGCAAGATTGTATTGTTTATCAAATGGCTATCTGTGGTTGTGCTATTCTATCTTAAGCTTCTGTACACAGGGAGGGGAAAAGTTGCTATTCTACTTTCCTGAGATGTAAGGTTTGCTCGCCTACCCAGAGTAAATTAAACTGTTTAGATTAACCTAAGCAATCCTTTGAACGAAGGCACATAGGCTTCTATTTTCTGAAGACATTACTTTTATAGTAAAGGATATGTGAAGGAGCAACAGACAAAGCAGGTTTATTAAAGGAAATTACCATCTTCACTTGCAGTTTAAACTACATTACAAGGCATCCTTTCTTCTACGCATTTAAATAATTAAAGAAAATGACTGGACTGGCTTTCTTGGGGAGTGAATGACTGGAGTGTTTTTTTTGGGGAGTGACCGACCTGTGGACATGGCTCATAGGGGTGTTTCATGAATATAACATGGGTGGGGCTTAAAGGAAACCAGAGCACTACTTTGGCTAGGGCACCATATCAGCTAAGGCCAGCCCTGCTATTGGCTTACATGTTTGTAGAGGCAAACACACACATGTCACATACCACAGACAGGCATCAGACCACACTGTGTCATGGCCCAGTATATGTAAGCTTAGTGTGTGAGTGGCACATATGATGATGGTGTTGATCAGATAGTCCATATACTGTAATATTAAGCTTGCTTACTATATGTGGCTGCAGCTGTGTTCACATTGGTTGTGGGTATGCACTTTCACACAAGTATCTGTTACTCCATGCTGTTACATGCTGGTAGAGCCTGATATATTTGTAGGTACATGTGTATTCCCCCATATGAAATGTAGGCCAGTGTTATGGTAGTCTGTCTTTAGTTTGCACAGTGCTTTGTGACATGCCTAGCAGCTCAGTGTACTTACCCAGTGTGATGATATGTCCAGATATTTGCCAGCTGGACTGCTGCCGGGCCACCATAACTGTCATGTATTTCTGACAAAGCAGTGGGATGCTGTACAGATGAATGTCATTAGTGGGTAGTATGTGGCCATGTGATCTCTGCACCACCAGTTATTATGAGTCAGGACAGACAGGAGTGTGTGAATGCTTAAACTGTCTGGGCATATGTAGTCCAGTATTTACATGATATACCCATTTACATGGTTGTTAATATCCACATGTTCAGGCTTGG
>NC_056737.1:1018137159-1018159659 GCF_019279795.1 Protopterus annectens
AGTACCACTGTCAGAATAATAGTGGGGATGTGAAACTAGGATCCAGTCTAATATACTGCCACAGGAGAGGTTTTTAGATGGATGTGTTACATTGTTGATTAGCTGGGAAAAGTTATATAGGTTGATGTTAAGGGGGTTTGTTGGAGATTGAATGGAGGTCCAGTTGATATTTACATCACCTAAGATTATGGTTTCATTACTAATGTTGTTGGAGAGCCAGGAGAGGATATCTTCTAATGTAGAGATATTGTCCCCTGGAGGGATGTAGAGGGATGCAAGACATATGTGTTTATGCTTATTGACTTGAAGGAGAGTGAGGAGTAATTCAGCGTTGTTGAATTGTGGAATAGGTTTGTCATAGGGAGTAATTAACAAGGAAGTTGAAAATAGGAGAGCTACACCACCGCCTTTTTTGTGGGACCTGTCTTTTCTAATGATAGAGTAGTTAGGTGGAATTATTTCAGAGTCTTTTATATAGGGTTTTAGCCATGTTTCTGAGATAGATAGGATGTCAGGTTTATTATGTGTGAGCCAGGCATGGAGGGTTGCTATTTTATTGACTATGCTTTGGGAGTTTAATGAAGTGAGTAATAGAGGCTTGCACATGGAGGTGGAGGTAGAGGGGCCTGGGTTGGGATGGATATCACCAGATAAGAGACTGGTAACTAGATGAAGGATATGGTTAGAGAGGTAATTAAGCAGTTTAGAAAAAGGATTGGGTACTGTTGTGATGGAGAAAGGGTTTCTGGTGGTTATGGGGATGTAGAGTTTGTGGGAAGTAAGTACTTTGTAAGAGAAGGATAGGAGGTGTTTTATAGGATATAGATGGGGAGAGATAGATGAGTGTGAATGTGAGAGGGGGGAATTTAGATGGTTAGTAATGACAAGGGGTTTGAGTCTCCTGTCTAGGACACTTGTGTATATATGGCTTGTACAATACTCTTATCCATGTGAATGTGTTACATACAAGGGTAGTATCCCAGGTTATATGCAGTCACACTGGCATGTAGTGCATAATTACGTTACTACTGAGTAAGAGTAGATTGCTAATTGTACTACTGGAAACAAACACCCCTGCATGCAAAGATGGAATCTGAGTCCTCACTGTCATGTTCTTTGTGTTCGAGCTGTGTCTCATTAAATATTTCCTACTGGATAATGACCTAACCAGTGGAAAATAACTGTAGACTACTGTGTGTATAGCACATCAGTGTGGGCTGCTGTCATGTAGTAATGGCATACCTATAGGTGTCAGACGTCTATCTGTCAACACATTCATCTTAATGCATAGCTAGTTGACAAGCTGATGTCTATCAGTCCCTGTACAGATGTGCAGATGCCAGGTATCCATCTTGGATACATACAGGCAATCTATGCTTGACTGACACTGACATGTTTGCCCAGCTGTGTTATAAATGTCACAGATAGGACTCAACACCCTGTACGCACCACATAGGTTCATAGGTTCATAGGTTGGTACTAGGCTATCAGCCCTAGGGCCTATACATGCCTAGCCATAACAATTCCCTGGCTATTTCTTCCCACATTATTTACTTTCCTGGACCCCTGTCTAGCAGGACGACTGACGTGATTCCTGGGATGAATTTCCTTTCTCCCATCCAATCGTCAAGGTTCCTCTTGAAGAGGTCCAAAGAGGCACTCTGCTTGGCATGTATGGGCAATCTATTCCAGAGTCTGGGGAGTCTCTGGGTCAGGAACCTTTCCCTCCAGCATGTTTTGTTTATTGTGATGATAAGGTTTAGATCCCTGGAGCGTGTAGCTCTGAGGGATTGGGATGTCTTTAAGTGTAGCATGTCCAACAGCTCTGGGTTTGACATGGCCTTGTATGTTAAGCAGAGATCGCCTCTGTGTAGACGATATGCGACAGAGTATAGCTGGAGTTTTTTAAGGTGGTCAGCGTAGGGCATCTGCTTTAGGTCTGTGATTCTTTTAGTGAGGTATTTCTGAGGCCTTTCCAGTTGTTGCAGATGTTTTGAGAGGTACATACCAAATGGGGCATTGTATTCTATAATGGGTCTAATGAGGGATGAGTACAGTGGGACAATGACCTCCTTTTTTCTGGATGAAAAGCCCTTCGTGATGAGGTGTGCCACATAGAAGGATTTCCTGACTGTTGTGGCGATGTGGTTATTGAAGGTGAGACCACTGTCCACCTGTGTCCCTAAGTCTCTTATCACACTTTCTGTGTTTAGTGTACTGCCACCTATATGGTAATTCATGGATACATGTTTTTTCCCAAAGGGGATAACAATACATTTCTTGGCATTGAGCTTGAGCCCATGGCTCTGGCACCAAGCATCTGTTTCTGTAAGGCCCTTTTGTAGAGTATCCACATGCCATGGATACCTCAGCTACGCTACCACAGTTAACAGAACATGCTTGGGTACAGGTCTTTAAGATAGATACTAACCATGTTATGTAATACGTGTTGCATACATGTCAACTGGAGCACCTCACCAGCCCTCTACAGGAGGCACCCAGAAGATTGGCTGATGCATGTCACTCTCACCCTGAGGGTCACCACAGTGGTGTCTGTTGATAGATGGCCTGCTGGCACATGGCATGGTGACATGATAGCACTGTACACACATCCCCTACACTTCCCATCTCTCCATGGACAATAGCCTAGTACACACCTATGAACACCTGCACCAATCCAACCCAGTACTGACAAATGTGCACATGTGCATTACTGAGAATATCAGTGACTGTGTGTTTGTAGACCTGTAGTTGAGAATACCCTGAGGCCCTTCACACCCACCATATGACCCATTGACATAGTTAGATGTGGCTGCTGCTGTACTGGACATTACATGTACCTTGTTATGCTCCTCTCCTCCTAAGGGCTACCCGAGCCTTGCATTATCAGCACAACACTGTTGTACAAATGGGCTGATAGGCATGGGATACTCACTGAGTTCTGGCAAGTGTGTGTATGTGGGCATGTGTGTATATATGTAGGGTACAGCATTCCTAGGCCACATACTCCTATTACAATATGCATTGCTACACAGTATTAGGGATAGTGATGTTGCTGCCCATAGGAGAGGCATGACAATGCATCACCCTACTATGCATGTGGCATGTGCATTAGATGCATATCTCTGTAGTAGCACTCTTGGGATGCACAAGGGGTCGTATTGCAGTCCCGGTCAACGTGTGATGGTGGGTATGTCAGAGTGTCATCATGGGTTCCAGTGCATACAATATCCACAGTGGGGTGTGGCTGCTGGGTATGCTGTCGTTACACTATGGTACTCCTGGTACATGTCCCATGTGCCACTATATGGTGACCACTGTCACCATCAACCTTACAGGTAACTGACAACACTATCCAGCCCAGTTATGCATGTGCTGCGTGCAACCTACCTGTAACACAATGGACACACTGACAAGGTAATTAGCACTGATAGGCCCAGGTCTCTCAGATGTGTGTCTGACTGTTATGAGTTTGTCAATGTGTATATGACGGTATGTCACACTATGTATTGTCCATATCCAACCATTAAATCCCCCATTACCATACTGTACATGCCTGGGGATGTTCTGCATGTAACATAACCTGGAACACACCTCATCCCAAAAGCGGTGTGGTTTGTGCAGTTAAAGCCACACACATCAGTAGCACTACATACCTAGGTAGGGGTCTAGTCCCAGTGTTGCCAAGTAAGTGTGTGTGTGTATTTGGAGGGATCTACTTCAGGTTGCAGAATATACATATCCCAGGGGGTCATCTGTCCAAGAACTGCATGGCATATGCTAACATGTCACAGGTATCATCCTGTGGATATACATTCCATCACAACCACTGTTAGATGTGTAAATGGCCTCTTCCCCATTGTATAGGTGTGAAACAATACTGGGGTTGGTATATATAGCTGGGCTTGGCTTTTGTGGACACAGCCAACTTCATTGCAGTTACTGTTGAGTGTATCCCCATATGTAGCTGGCTGTAATACTGTACAGTTCACGTTAACAGGTTAGGTATTTGTCTGTCACACTATCTGTGGTTCTACAGCACCTTTCACCCTCCAAAGGGTAGGGGTTTTCCACCCATACCAGCACACATGTGTTTACCGTGTTGATGATTGCACTACATTGGGCAAGGGGACATATACCCTGCCAGTACCATCGTCAACAACATTAAACTAGCAGACTGCATATTCCACAATGTGTTGTTCTGCATAGTCTGTCTTGGTGGAATTACATAGGCTACAATGGTTTCCTTGCACAGGTACATACATCCATGTGTACAGTATTCTCTGTGTAGTGCATCTACACCAAAGCCTCTGTGTGCATCATACACAAACATGTGGTGTGTAGGACCCAGTACAACTACCATTGTCCACTGTAGAAGGGTTGCTAACAGCAGCCACCATGCACTCCCCTGTATACACCACCCCCCAGACCCATCGGCCATGTGGCACAGGCAGTAACTGTTATACAGACCTATGACATGTTTTCACCTGTACCCAGGATATGGCACAGCAAAGGTGTCACCACAGTGCCATACCCCTTGTGAGATATGACAGCAGACCATCCTCCAGCTGACACATGAACACCTACAACATAAACGGATAACATTATGGAGACCACAATCACTCAGTGTTAATAACAGCTATAATGCATCATGGCTGGACAGCTACACTTCCTGACATGTAAGCATTAAACATTACTGCTGATAACATGTTACACAACAGTACATTGGTACACTGTAGTACAGTCACCATGTGCATCAGAACCATATTAGCCTGTCCCTGCATCAATGTTATGGATGACAGAGATGTGGCACAGGTATAATCATATTACGCAGGGTGTGTTGTTGTTTTGCCAGAGACCTAGGCTGGGCCATACCTTTGACACCATGTGTGTGAGTGAGGGGTTTTAATTACTGATATGACCATGGTGATGTGGTGTCTCTAGGTAGAGGTTGCCCTAGGTGTGTTCGCATTGTGTGTGAGTATGCATGCACACAGTTCAGCCATGTGGCTGTCCTATACAGGTGTTTGTTGGACAGCTGCATACCATACCTGGCAGGGTGTGCAGTTCACTGCCTCTGGCCAGGGACACAAGAACTGTGCCTGCCAGGGGTTCCACAGGCACCTCCATGTACAAGCCTCAATATGGTACTATCCCCTGATGATGGCACATGTCCGCTGGAACCAGGTCCCTCCTGTACTGGCCAGGGCCATGTGCACATGGCCTGCTGTGTTGTGGTGTGGACAGCACCCTCCCTGCATTGCTGGGGCTGGTACTGCCACTATGGGAGTGGCTTGGTGTCCTTGCATGTCCACGTCACCCTCCAGCTGTTGGTGTTGCTGGTCTACATCCACGTGGCTGTCGCACCACTCCCACCACATGCTCTAGCACAGACAATCCAGAGTTGTGGAGTCCCACCATCTCACTGTCTATCCATGACCTCTGTAAAATAATGGAGGGCTTCTGCAAGATCATGGATGTTGTCAGTTACAGCTGAAAGAGCAGCCTTTTACAACCTCAGACCCTGTCTGGTGCACTGTTCCATACATGCCTGCACTCCATGACAGCCTGAAACATGTGTCTGGTGGTACCAGATGTGGTACTTCTGCCAAGTGCACGATAACCAGCAGCCCTTCCATGAGCACCCCTGTACATCTGCCTATGTGCTACCCTGCCGGACATCTGGCTATGGCTGCTGTGTTGAGACACAACAGCCATAGATACCACACTGTCCTGTGCACTGCCACCAACCGCCAACTGTCCCTCTGCTATGGCTACTGGTGATGGGGTATCTATAGGCACTGTGACTGTGTGTGGGGATGGAGGGGATAACAGAGGGATGTCAAACGATGGTGCAGTTTTGGCCTCTGACAACCCCGTCTGTGCCTTAACACACCTATCATCATTTTCAGTGTCTGTATGGACACCAACATCAGTTTGCCTACAGGAAGGACCCTGATCCAACTCGCCACCTGTGAGGGGAAAACAAGAAATGCACTTTAAGACCTGTACGCCATTACTTAACAGTACACACACACACACACACACACACACACACACACACACACACACACACACACACTGACATTCCACCATAATACTTACCTGCCCCTGAGTTTACAGACTGTCCAAAGTTTATTCTCTTAAGTTCCCCATCTTCCATCACACTTAGAAACTTACACTCATTAATACCAATCATTAACGTATCATTCTTCTAATTGCCTAGACAAGTGATCACAAAGCATGACCTGTTACTCCATTACCTCTTTGACTAGATTGGAGTCGGTTTTACAAGGACTCACTGCTGTCATCCAGTGTTCACCCTGTGTTTGTCCAGACATTGTGAGCATGGCCCCATATGTCAGGGCCTACTACAGTCACTCAGTAATGTCACACACTGGAGTGTCATACGCAACTTTTGCTCAGTATATGCAAGATCTGTTGCTCTATTAACTTATTATGTGGATAACAGTAATATTTGGATACACTCACTGGTGTTGTCTAGTAATTCTCCAATGCATCTGTAGTGCTGCATACATGGGTATTCTTTCACCTTTCTGCTGATTGCAATTATAACAGTATACCTGGTGTCTAGTTTTTCTCCCAAAGCATGTTCCATGCTGCAGAACTTATTATACTATCAGCTGTCCTGAGATTACATGTTAGACAAGTATTCCTGGTGTTTCATGTGTCAATCCATGTCCATGTACTGCATGATTTCAAAGGGAAGTAGAGACGTATGAACAACCCCACACTCACACATGTGCATACATGCACACACACACAAACACACACACACACACATACACACACATCCTACATACAACAACCCCCCTCCACTCCACCAGATTGCACTTACGGGCAAAATAACCCCCACCCCCACCCCCCCACACACACACACTTACAGGTGAGGTTGCACAAAGATATTACATACAGACCTCCCATTACCCATCTGTCAACATGCATAACATATGGTACTCAAAAACATGCAGTGCAGCTATAGTCAATCCATGCTAGCAACAGTATACATGTGTGTGATGCATGGGCTGTGTTAGTAGGTGATGCCCCTTCCCCTGGAACACACTGCACCCATGTACACAGTATTGCTGTGCACCTGTTAAGCACCCCGGCATGTACTGTGCACCATACATCATAGTTGTACACACCATTGCTGAATGTGTATTACTGTGTCAGTTATGTCTGCTCTGCTGCTCACAGCCCCTGTGTGTTTTTCTGACACATACCTAGGATGATATGTGGACAGATGTCCTCTGTGAATGTCCAATGCCTGATTTACAGATGCCATTATCAGCAGTGCATGTATGGCCAATATGATACAATTACACTGACAACCATCAAACTTTACCGTGGCTATGGGGAGTGTACACACCCTTATTGATATAAAGCCCTCTTCCTTGATATGCCATGGGACCACATTACAGCATATGTTAACATTACATGAGCCTGATATGTGACATATGTCCTGTACAATCAAACGCAGTGTCTAACAAATGTGTTAGTTGTGCTGATGCTGACTGAGATGCATACACTTCGTGGTTGCATATGTGTGCATGCCCTTATCATGACGGTTTGTTGCACCTATTGTTATGTGTACTACATCAGTCACTATCCCTGACAGTGGTATACTAGCATGGGCCATCTGCATTTGCCAGTATTTGGTGAGTTTGCCCTACACATGTCCTCCAAGTCTGCATGATTGCAAGGTCAACTCATGTGCACATCCATTGAAGTTCACACACTGCCTTCACTATTGCTGTGGAGTCATGGTTATGTCTGCCACAGTTCCTGACCCTGACTGTGTGCAGATACAGCCATTCATAGCATCCTTTGGATCTCTGCTGCAGTGCACTGTTGTGTCATGATGACACCCCTTCCCCACCTTCAACCTTTTTGCAGATGCCTGACAACTATGGCCTACACGTGTGTCAGTTTGCAGTGTCCCAAACACTGAACACTACATGTAACAGCCTAGTCCCAGCTAATGAATGGCAAACATACAGGTGTACACTACAGATGGGGATGGTGGGCCTGAGATGGAATGAGGTGTTGGTTGTGAAGCACATGCATCTTACTTCATACTGTCTGTAGGTTTCCAATGTGGTCTTGGTACACCAGTACACATTGCAACTGACACCTTTTGGGGACCTTTTCAGTTATGCATTTACTACCTGTAGAGAGGCCTGGCTGATGTTTCCTGTGGTACAACTGTCCCATCAGACAACCCTAACCCATGGGCCACACGTATACAGAGTCCGTGCAATTGCTGACATGGGTACTGCACAGCTAGTACTTTCTAGACATTCCTGCAACTCCCTCAGTGTTGTGGCATGTTACTAGATAGCCTGCATGACGGTTTGCTACATGTGACATCATCTGTCTTGGTTGGCCATCTGTTTATTTCCTACATTATTCCTGTCCCATACATCCTCTCCACATACATGACTGTCTGCACTGTTTTCCATGGTATATGCAATGGTGAGGTATGGCTACATATCCAACTCCTGGGTGATACCTGTTGGGTATGGGGTCCATGCCATGGCATGTAAGATGTGCGCAAGCCAAGCTGCCTCTGTTGCAGGTAAGTAGGCACATTTGATGACCAAACATCTTGGGCAGTAGACCATTTCTTGGTGTGACATTAGGGATGTGTACTTGCCAGAAGGGGGATTTCCATGATGAAATCATGCAGTCAGTACCTCAACAGCTGCTTCCACTATATGTTATTTGGAGTATGTGCACACATATGCTTCCAGTATTTGTGAAGGTATGTATTCTCCATATTTGCTGTCCTAACATATGATTCCATATTACACACTCATTGCTCATGTTAGGACCACATTGCAGGTTGTAAGGGTTGTGGACTGCAGTATTGTGATATGCTGTAGTGTGGATCTGTAACAGTTGCCATTATAATACTGGTATATACACTGTTGTAGCACTGTATAAGGGAGTTGTTTCACGCATGTCTCTACTATAGGCTATTTGTCCTACCATTATGTTCATCTCTGTGCACACATTTTGCAATGACAGGATGTTAGTTATATTGCAGGAGTCTGACAGTCTGACATAACCTTCAGATACACCATCATGGTTACCACTGTGATGCAGTGCAGTTAACAGCAACAATACTTGAACATGTGCGGCATGCATTATGGGTAGGTGTATTAAATGTGTGCATGGAATATACCATGGCCATAACATGACCAGTATATTGGCAAACCTGAACAAACGCCATACTCACCAGCTACAGGATGCTGCCCTGGAGGTATACCAGAGGGACCTACATAAGTGTGTGAGAGATGTGATGTCAGTAGCCACAGCTGTGGCAATGGTACAGGGTGGGTACAGCATTACAGTACATCAACAGTACAAGTCCACACTACTACAGATTATGCACATCTGTCTATTATTACTACTCAGCAACAGATTATATATATATATATATATATATATATATATATATATATATATATATATATGTCATCTCACATATGTATGATCTAACTGCACAGATACAGATGGATATGCAACAGTGGTCTACAGATGTGCCCTGTGGCCTTACCTGCACGCTCCTCTGCCATTGTGTGGGTAGCACCCACCAACACTATGTTGTCCACCAGGTGTTGTGTGTGTGGGCAGGTGCCCCGAGGCTGGCAAAGGAGCTCGTGAACATAAGTCAGGGGGGCTGGATGGCATGATCACCTCCCCCTGTTGCAAGCTGTTCCCCCCTGACTGCAGCAGCATGCCAATGGTCATGGTGAAGTAGATCTGTGCACCACCATATCTATATATATATATATATATATATATATATATATATATATATCATATATACATATATATATATATATATATATATATATATATATATATATATATATATATATATATATGTATATACATATATATATATATATATATATATATATATATATATATATATATATATATATATATATATATATATATATATATATATATATATATATATATATATATATATATATATTTATGCAGTGCATTCAGACATCATGGCCACACTCTCTAACTCTCGTTCCTACAAAGCTGCACTGTTCTGCCTTGCTACAACACAAATGGGTGCCACATGTGGACAACACAGCCTAACATTAGGGGGGTATATACAGGGATAGATTGCATGTAAGCCTATTACACACCTATGGCATTTCTGCATGCTACATTACACATTAACATGACTGCCCTACAAGTGGTGGGCTCTGGAACCCATGTGTCCATCATAACAGTATTACTTCCACCACCCGCTATTGGCCACACTAATCTACATGTCTTGCATTACACAGCACACACTATGATGGCTTACATCTTGTCAGTCAGTGCTGATCTGCCCAGTTGACAGGTATGGCCCACTGCCACAGGGACCGACAGTATTGTCCATAGCAGTTGTTCAGCTGGACATCATTACAACAACACCTGATGGCACATATAAATCATTACACATCATCTATCCCATTATTATGGACCAAGTAGTACATTCAGTTACATGCATATATACATCACATACCTGTTGTGGGAATGATGTCTCTACTGGATAGTTTGTTGTGTGGATGGCTGGATTTGTTTTTTGTTTGTTTGTTGTATTTGCTTATTTTTTTTTTTTTGCTTTCACTCTCTCTCTCTCTCCATCTCAGTCTCTCTTCATTAAATGGATTGAGCTGCTTTGAATAGATTGCAGCATGGATTTTGTAGGTGATGCACCCAATCATGTGATGGCCTCTGCACCAATTAGTGTCCACCACTTGCTACCTGCATGCAGCATACTGTGTATTACTTCCAATTACCACTGTCATGGTAACCCACTACTATAAATTCCTACATTATGTGGGCGTGGTCCCTTTACTTTTCCTGTAAGAAAGACATCCTTCCAGTATGTGGCCAGCAGTGTTACAGACAGTAGGTAGCAATTCCTCTTACAAGAGGATTTGCAGACTCAGGCCAGCTACATAATTGTATAAGGTTCCAGACCTGCAAACAGTGTGAGTAGTGTTGTTATATGCATTGTATAGCACCAGTGTTACAGGGTTTGTGTGTACATACTAGTTTAACATGGAATGCAGTCTGTCTGCATAGCTATGATCTGTGGGCCTATTCACATGATGGCCAGAAGATTGGCTGTTTTGTCTGTCCACCACATAGGTGTTGTGTCAGATATATTGCTGACATTGTCTTGAATGCTATCAGGACATAGCTACATCCATTTGTGTTTCTGACTTCATATTCTTGACTAAGGGTATGTTGAGACTATCCTGTAATACCAGCACCTTTCTCAGTGTATAACAACACTATTTCACATATGGCCTTGTGTTCTGGCCTTAACCCTCCACCTATATACCAGGCTTTGTCTATATGACATGCAGTAAGGGATTGTTATGTAGTGACCTGTGATTATGTTGTGCTGCCATTCTTGCCATCTTTCCAGTGCTGTTGTGGTCTCCAGACATATTGTGGGGTAGGGTCCATATATATATGGAGGCTACAGATGCACAAAACATGTGTGCCATTCTGCAGTCCAGAGGTCAGTGTATGTAACACTGTTATATGACCCTGCAAATCATTCTATGAGGGAGGGGTATGCACCATTTATAACCTAGGCTGTTGCAACATCTGAGGGATATCAGTAATAGGACACATTAATGTATATGGCTGTACATTTTCATAAATTTCACCTTGGGGACATTGGTAGCAGTGCTTACTGTCTTACAGAAAGTTATGTTTGTCAGTGTGATAGTGATGTTTTCAGTTAAGCATTGTTGTGTAACAGATGCATCCTCGTTGTGGCAAATTAATTATTTTCCCCTTGGGGTTGAGTACAGAGTGTAATTTGAGGCTGATGAACTATACATCTGCATTACTTACTGTTGATTGATTGTTATCCTCTGCTGCTCTGTTTACTGTTTTACTAATTGAAGGCCTTGGCCTAGACACCAACATATGTTATGCTTTCGGATTACTGTATAAAATGTTTTGCTTGAGAGTTGCATTACTCACTTAGTATGTATTTCAGAGACCTAACAGGTATATGACATGGCATATACAACTGTAATAGTACACAGATAAACGTTTCTTATGTATATAAACCTGTGTGTGGTGTTATATCCTTTGACATCTCTGTGAGTCTATGTTTCATGCAACAATTGTCTTTTGTATGAGCGAATCATGCACTGTCCATTTGAAAAGGTGACAACTGTAGGAATACTGGCTGTTCAATATGTTGTGCAACCCTCTAAGAATGTATCTTCCTATACATATCTATGTGCGTGTATGGGTATTTACATATCTATCTATATATCTATCTATCTATCTATATATGTGTGTGTGTGTGTGTGTGTGTGTGTGTGTGTGTGTGTGTGTGTGTGTGTGTGTGTGTGTGTGTGTGTATATATATCACTTTGGAATGTTTATTGGTTCCACATTGCACATTCCCTAGGGCAGCCAGACTGTACTGCATGATATGTTATTGATACCATCCTGACATTATACAGGTGGGATGGATTATTGTTAACGTCTTGTTTCCATGTTGTGTAGGGTCCAGGGTATGGGACTTGCAACTGTTGGTATTGTGTTGCAGGGGAGATCTGTTTGGCTGTGGGGGAGGGGGTGTTATCATTACTTACAAGAGGTATTTAGCTTGCGCCCCCTCACCCCCATTAATGGTGCCCTTGGTCATATATGTATTTGTTATGTTCTCTTTTATATCTATAGATATATATTTGTATATACACACATACACACACACACACACACACACACACACACACACACACACACACACGCACACACACACACACAGGTTCATAGGTTCATAGGTTCATACTAGGCTATCTACCCTAGGGCATTTATAAGCCTAGCCAGAGTGTGTTTGGCTTTAGCCACCCATTTTAAATTAATTTTGCTATGCCCTTTTTCGAGGTTAGTATACTGTGCCTCTGTCTAACAGTGACACAGAAGTGATACCCGGGGTAAACTTACGATCTCCCATCCACTCATCAAGATTCCTCTTGAAGAGAGTCAATATATATATCTGCTTACATATATATATATATATATATATGTAGACATATATATCTATAGATGTATGTATATGTATATGTATATATATATATATATATATATATATATATATATATATATATATATTTATATATATATATATATATATATATACATATATATATATATATATATATATATATATATATATATATATATATATATATATATATATATATATATATATATATATATATATATATTTATATTTATATATATATATATATATATATATTGGACTTTGCTTTATTGGTCGTTTATTCTTTTACTTGGTTTTTGGTTTCCTAATACCATGTCCGAAGCTGGTGATGAGGAATTGTTGAATATGTCGGTTCATCCTACACCGACATCTGAGAACCAAACTTTGAACAATTTATTATATACTGCTTTACTAGACATTCAAAGCTCCCTTAAGGTTTTGGTTGCAAGGAGCAACGAGAAGCAACGCATTGACGTTGCACCCACCAGCGTTAATGGCGCCAACTTTTCAAGCCCGGATTCATCGTTTCATGAGTTAAACACTGTCCTGGAAGTTACGGCAGGTGCCGACAAACGTGATAAGGATTATTGCCGCACTGTGGCATCCATTTCGCGTGGCGAATCTTCAGTGGGTAGCGACCATGGAGGCAGGACGGTGCAATCGTTTCTAAATGACATGAGAAACCCATTCTTCAAATCAGGTAAACTAAATTTACCAGCTAATTCCGTTGAAATTAACAACAAGCGTGGACTTTTGTTAAAACTGTTGAAGAGATATCGTTCCTTAGATTTGGAGAACTGTTACTTTAAACGCTGCATCCAGTTGGGCATTGTCCCTAAGGGGCTAAGATTTTTCAAGTGCCCTAATGGGGTTACTGTTAATTTGCCGTTTTTTAAAACGCTAGTCCATTTTTTTAATAACGCTGGTATAGATTTCTTAAAACTGCTTATTGACAACAATTGCAGCAAAATGAGTGCCTTAAGGGAAGAGATAGGCCTTATTGAATGCGAATTAAAAGAAGCTATGGGTGACATCAATGGCTATGAGTTTTTTGAAGAGTTAGAGCAACACACAGCTGAAGTCACCAACCGTAAACAAACAAAACTAGTTCGTGACATTACATCTTACGAGAACAACAGTGCCTACAGTAATTTTGCTAGTAGGGGAAATTTGGCTGGTATGAAAGGGAATTATGTTCGTTCCAGCACTGATAACAACTGGGGCAAAAGAAATTACAACACAGTAGTTTCTGGATTTAGTGAACCAGTACTTTTAAATGATCAAGAGCGACTTATTCACGAGGGTGATCATTGTGAACGCCAAAAAGAAACTAAAACCACTGGTACTTTTCTCGAGAATGAATTTAATGACAACAGTGCAAATAATAAAGATGTTAATGAGGTTGCTGTCGAGAAGACTGTCAGTGACAATTCCAGGGACAGTATTGTTGATACTTTAAATGCTAATGGGTCAGTTAGACCCAAAGTAAGGACTGGGACCAACATTTCTTCTAATATTTCAAACGTTTCTTCTTTTTTCAACAAGAAGAACAATCCCCATGGCAGGAACACTGTATTGACCAGGAGTCGGACCTTTCTAGGGTCGAACTCGTCGGGAGACGATACTTAGATGGAAATTTGGATCAATTCAGCATCATTAACCTGACGGGACATTGTTTTTCTGACTGTGAAGTTAATTTATTAAAGTTTGGTTTAAATTTTATTCCTACTGCTAGGGCAAATTATAGCAACACCATTATTGACATAAAAAAATTCACCAGAAAGTTAAATTTATTTTATCTAATGAATTTTGTGTCAGAGAAAGAACATACCAACAAGGTTTTAATTAAACCTTCAGATTTTTCTCCTCATTTACATCACACTTTAAAAGTGTTTGAGGAACAATGCATTAATGACATCACTCAGGTTTTGAGAAAGAATAGACATTTAATTTACAATTTAAGTAATGATGAGAAATTGGCCCTCAATAATTTGAAATCTCTTTGTAAGTTTTACAGATTTATGAAGAGCGACAAGGGGGGCAACATAGTCATCATGAGTCAAGAAGATTACAATAAGAAAATGCTTGACATTATTAGCAACATTGAGGAATATGAGAGCATTAGTTTTTGTGATATTAAACGCAGGATGCGCTTTATTCACTCTGAGCTTTATGCTTTGTTCATGACAGGTGACATTAGCCGTGAGGTTTACGATTTCTGTATGGTACAAGAGCCACGTATTGGTGTGATTTTTGGCATCCCCAAAACACACAAAAATATCAGTGACCCTCCCCTTAGACCTACTGTCTCATCACCACATTCGGTTACTGAAGGGATTTCCCTGGTTATTGATGCCATTTTGGGGCCAGTTTTGACTAGTGAGAGTTCCTTTATTAAAGATTCTTGGCATTTTTTGAGCAAATTTGGAGCTTTTTTGCAAAGGGGTGAGTTTGATCCCACGAGACAACATTATTTTTACGATTGATGTTGTCTCCTTATACACATGCATTCCTCACTTTGAGGGCATTGATGCTGTATGTGATTTCCTAATTAGGAAAAACACCAATTTCACTACCAATGCTATTTCAACGATTAGATTATTTCTCGAGATTATTTTGGAAAATAATTTTTTTCTATTAGGACAAACCTATTATAGACAAAGAAAGGGAGTGGCCATGGGGTCCCCCGCTGCACCAGCTTTTGCCAATTTAGTCATGGCTTGGTGGGAGTCTGAGGTTATGCCTGCTCTCCATCAGAAATTTGAGATTCAAATTATATTGTCGATTCATTGATGATTTGTTTTTTGTAATCGAAGGGGATTCAACCACTGTTGATGCTCTGATATTAGACATTAATTCATCTTCTGAATATTTAAAATTCACCAAAGGATGTTCTGGTTTGCAAGTTAATTTTTTGGATGTTTTCTTATATTGGGACACATCCGATTTAAGATTTCATAGTAGGATTTACCGTAAGGAGACCTTCACTAATGGTTATTTACACCATCTTAGTAATCATCCCAAACATGTTGTAAAAAACATCCCTCGTGGCCAGTTCATTAGAGCTAGTCGAATGACTACTAAACTTTGTGATTTAATCTATGAATTTGAGACTATTATTTCTTTATTTAGTCAAAGGGGTTATTGTATTAATGAGTTATGCATTACCAAGGAAGAGATTCTAACTAGGCGTCCCACGTCTTTTAAAGCTTTACTAGATTTTCCAATTTTGAACCAACCAACTGACAACGAATTAGATCGAAGGTATGACAACAAAAATCACATCATGTGCTCATTGGATATTAGTTCTGATGGGGGACAGATTAGACAAATTGTCATGAATAATTGGAGAATAATAAATGGCAATAATGACATTAAAAATATTTTGGGGGACCAACCCACATTTGTTTTTAGGAAGCATAATAATTTAAAGAAAATTTTGGAATTTCGAGATTTTAATCTCATTAATTCATGCACCAACAAAAGTGGAATGCATTGTTGTCATTCCTGCAATATGTGTAGATTTATATCTGAAGGTCCTTATATTAAAATTGAAACGATTGACAGGACACTTAAGGTACCAGGTTATGCTGACTGCAACTCTACGGGAGTTGTTTACATCGGTTTATGTTCAGGATGTTCGGCTTTTTACGTCGGCATGATGACCAGATGCCTTAAAACTAGAATTAGGGAGCATATTTATAGCATTAAGTCGAGAGATGAAAATAATGCTCTTTTTAAACATTCAGTGATTTGTCCTTTTTTCAAAAAATTTTTGTTTTCTATTTTAGAGGTTGTTCATTCTGACTTGAGAGCAGGTGATTATAAGAATTACCTGGAACAACGTGAAACTATTTGGCAAATTAAATTGAATTCTAATAAATTTCCAGGTCTTAATGATGCTATCAACATCAAATGCTTTTTAAAATATAGGAAACTACATGTTAATAAAAATTATAGCACTAGGGATTTATTATTTTAATGATTAATTGCATTTTTATGGGTTGAAGTTGATTTGATTTTATTTTATTTGTATTTTTAATTGTTCCGTTTTTTCTAATTGATGATTAATGTATCTTTAATTAGCATGAGTATTTAAAGGCTGTGCTTAGTGATGCTTTTTTGTATTCTGAGGAAGTCTTGTGACGAAAGCGGACATTAAAGGATCAGTATTGTCATATCATATACCTTCATACCTGTAGCTGTTGCTGGGTGTTCCTTCATTACTTGCTGTGCTTTGGATTTTGGACTTTGCTTTATTGACATTAAATGCTGCCTAAATGTTACAGATTAGCACACTGATATGCCAGGGGGACAGAATAACAGCCAGAAGATATGGGCCAATTCTCTGGATATTCTGGACAGATCTGAACAGTTGAGGGATATGATTCTGCATACAACTTACTACCACTCCCAGGATTTGAACCATGGCTGTGTGTGCTAAAATAAAACAGGGTATATCACAGTTGGGTGTGCTATATAGATATTTGCTGTGTATCTTTTCTGTGAATTCTTTCTATAAGTCTCCCATAGTTTTACAATCTGACCTTGTAATTACAACACTCTTATACAGGGTTTTCTAGACAGTTTTATTATGTAGCACTGTGTGGATGACAGTGATAAGTAATACCTTATCAGTCAGAGATACTGCAACACTAACACTGCCATACAATACCAGACTAAACAGTGCCAGTCGAGGATTTCAATCTTTTATTTCTAGGCAGTTTTTGTATCTGACAGACTGGTGGGGGCTATATTTGTTAACACTACCTGAATGTTGTCACACATACTACCAGATTCCACATTATTATTATTATGCACATATGTCTCACTCTGTTACTGCATGCACTCTGGTCATAACTTCACAACATGGGGGTGGAGTTGTGACATACTTTACTTATTACTCTCATAACACTTTGGTGAGTTGCTAGAGTGATAGGTTTGTTCTTATGGATATATTTCTGACATTTATAATGTCTGACAATCAGTTGTATGTCATTTGCTGTCTAAACTTCTGGGATCATCCCACTGATTTTCAGGGAGACAGAGTGACAGGCAGGGGACTTACATCAATTATCTGGACTTTCTGACAATATCTGTACATTTGTGGGGTATGATTTTTCATACAGCTTACAACCACTCACAGGATTCGAACCATGGCAGTGTGTGCTAAAAATGCAACACTTCACGCCTCAGTTGAGTGTGCTATTTGGATTATGTTGTCTATCTTTTCACTTTTTTCTGTCTAAGTCTCTCTCAGTTGTACAATATGACCTCTTGTGATTACAAGACTCATAGACAGACATTCCTACACATTTTATTTATGTAGCACAGTGTGGGTAATAGTGCTTAATACAACAGTACTGTTAAAAGATTGCAACACTACATTACCATATGATACCAGAGTAAACACATGCAGTCCAGCAGTTAGACCTTTATTACCAGGCTGTTAACCTTTTATTTAAATACAACCTATATAAGACTTTCCCTGCCATATTGTCTGGTTTATTCAGTACATGCCATACACAATACAGGTTTTATACTGGCATGTAACTTTCTACTACTTTTAGATTTATTTCTTATGACAATACATGCAAGATTACTACTAAACTGCCTCACAACACAACCTCTGCAATCTACAGGCAAGGGCTTCCCAGTTCACAGCCCACTCGTTTGCCACTGTCAAAGACAAGAGAGGAATATTTGGCCATACCTATCCATAATATACATGAGCTGGCAATTATTAAACAGGTGGTAGACTGATACTTATACATGGCTGGGACATCACCTGTCTTCCTAGCCTCTTTGATCCACTGATCCAAGAGCTCCATCTTTCTCTGTTTCAGGTCAGCATAGTGATGCCTGACCTGCTCAACAGTTCGAGGGATGCCAGTGGCACTGGTGAGGTCAGGGGCGAGATGGTCCCAGGCTTCCACTTTATATTGGGAACCCTGGTACTGGCCCTGCAGCAGTCTCTGGTCATGGTCTTTAACAAGGAGTCCTGCCATGACGTTGAAGTCCTGGATGCCCCAGCACTGTGCCCAGAAGCGTACTCCTTCACACATACCAGTCATAGTGCTTACAGGAAGAAGTTGCAACCTGTTATGAGATGTATTCCCACCTGTGGGGTTTAAATAGGGCCAATTTCACACACTTTGCAATTACTGGATGGTTTTGAAAATGCTAAGCTATGGGAAAACCTGCTTACCTAAGGCTGGCATTGCTTAAAAGGGTATACAAATGGGCAAACTGATTTAGCTGGCCTACACATTGCTTACACCTAGTAAGCAGGGGTGTGCAATGCTTAGCATTGCTTAATTTTTAATTTACACACTATTTGCTGTTTGGCATTGATTTAGCATTCATTATGTTATATATGTGTTTGGTATCCATGACTCATGTGTACGCGTACTGTATGGGGTCCTTGTGTTTATTGGGGGATTTCACCACTTTATTGCCATGACACCTCACACCTGGACTTAATGCAGTACTCCAGTTCACATATTTATGTTATATAGTAGGTTATACATCATAAAGCTGTATATAGATTCCTTTCACATGTTAATTTTGATTTTCCTATAGTGAGGATCTGTTTGGTGATACCTCAGTCTTATGTACTGTTGTGATGGCTTACTGGTTAACTACTGTGACTGTAATGTATAGGGTCCTGGGTTCAAGACCTGCAAAAGCTGTTTATTTTGTTGCTGGTCAGAACAGCGGTTGTTGGATACAGAGTGATTAAGGCACTTTTAAGCAATTGTAAGCAGGTTTGTGCAGGTTTGCATGATGGTAAGTAATTCTAACTTCCAGTTAAATATGCTTACAGATAGCTTTCAATATTGCTTAACCTTTGTGTGCATTGCTTACCCCCGCACAAACAGGCTTATATCCATTTACTACTGCTTACAAGTGCTTACTGCTTACCCCCACTCTAATTTAGACAGAAATGTAACATGGTTCTTGGGAAGGTGGTGGATTTGAACGCTCGATGGATTTATCATTCATTACACATTATATCTTTGATTTGTATCCACGATTCATGTGTACATATACTGTACGAGGTACTTGTGTTTATTTGTGAATTTTACAACATTATTACAATGACACCTCACATCTACATTTAATGCAGTACTCCGGTTCACAAATATATGTTATTTAATAGGTTATACAACAGAAAATGATGTTCATAAAGTGATTTGACATGGAAAATGTAATTTACTAGAGTGAGAATTGAACCAGGAATGACTGCTCATAAGGCGAATGCTCTGACCACTACACTACGGCAGTACTGCTTCATTTGCATGTATCTTGCTATTTATCTTCTTGTGCCATTTAAGCTACAGTATATGTAGCTAAGCAATGGGCAAACCCAGCACCTACGGTTAAATTTAATCTGTTTGATAAAAAAAAGTGTTTATATTATTATATTTTAAATATTGCTCTTATAAACTTGGGGTGTTGCTAGGGTAACATGATTTGATTTTATGTACATTTTCTGAAGGATTTGAAGTCTGACACTCATATGTTTGTCATTATTTCAGACTTCATTGATAAGATCATCCCAGTGATCTGGCAGGGTAAATGAGGGACAGGCCAGATGTATGAGCCACATATCTGGACATTCTGCATTGATCTATGCTGTTGGGGGTATGCAACTCCCTATGAGTGGTCTTGCTCATTGTACTTGCCAAATGGCAGTTCTTGACTGCGGGGGCGTCTATATTCTGAGAGCTCTGCTCTCAGACACACCCCCTGCACTCGACCACGCTCCATGTCCATTTAGGAACTGAGGCAACACACCTTCATTGCTATGCATGGCACACTGCCGTGCTGCTCCTAAACAGTCGTTTCCATGCAGGAATAAGCTATTCCTGCACAAAACCTTACTGAATCCTAGCAATGCAGTTAAATTGCACAGAATATACTAACATTATGTAGTTAAATTATATAGAATATTCTAACAATACACAGATAATAATGCACAGTTAAATTATGCAGAATATACTAGCAAGTTACAATTAAGTTATAATAATACACAGTTTATTTATTTATTTGACATTTGTTAACCGGGTTGGTATGACTGGGCAAAGCCCTTTTTCAGCAGAGACCTGAGGAGAAAAGCTTCAATATTACATTGCATAAACAAGTGGAAGTAGGATATGCCAGATAGTAGAAGTTAAGATGAAACATAATGGCCAGCTGTTCAGTTCTGAATGAACAGCAGAAATGTCTTCAGCTCCACTTTGAAAGAAAACCCTACAGTAAGAAGACTCCTTTTTCAGATTTTTGTTGAAGGTAATCATGATTCTAGCTTTGACTCCTCATTCAGGCTTCCATTCTCCTCAGCCACCCCTCCCAGATACTGAAAGCTGCGAACCTGCTCCACTCTTTTCCCTTCTATCTCAATTCTCGGCTTCTTCTGATTTCTTCCATTTGCTGCCATTGCCACTGCCTTACCACTGTCTTATCTGTACTTACTTTCTTCCTGTAGGCCCTCAGTTTTGCATTCCATTCTTCCAACCTTTTCAGAAGTTCTTGCTCAGAGTCTGCCTGTAATGCCGTGTCGTTTACATGCAGCACCTCACCCTAACCTATTTGCTAATGTAGTCCATCACCAATATGGACTGCAGTGAGTTCAGTGCTGAACCCTGTTGTACACCCACTTCCACTGGGAACCCCCCTGTGAGACAGAATACTGTTCATACTTGAGTTACCAGGTCCTTGTATATAGCCTCTGCATTAACTCTACCAATGTTTCTGAGACTACAAACCATCACAGAACTGTCCATATCAGCTTTTTTGGTATCATATTGCATATTTCCCCAAGTATAAGTGTGCAATTGGACTTATTCCTCACCTCTAGCTTCTTCTCAGCTACCTGTCATACTGAAAACATCAGATTGTTTGTGCTGCATCCAGATCTGAACCAACACTGCTTATCTCCTGTCTTACTTTCTAATACTCTGTGTATTTCTTTATGAGTCACAGCCTCCAGAAGTTTCATGCAATGTGACAAGAGTATGATACCTCTGTGCTATCCACAGTTGTGGATGTCCCCTTTGTTCTTGAACACTGGCACTAGTTTGCTTGTTCTCCAGTCATCTGGGATACACCTTTTTTTCCACATTGCTTTGAGTAGCCTCAGGAGCCATTTCAGTCCTATCATATCCAACATCTTTATCATATCTGCTGTGCCCTCATCTCAACCTTCTGTTTTCCTTGACTTCAGTTTTCTTAGTGCTGTTCTTACTTCTTCTATGGTGGGGTCCTCTTCTTCTTTCATTGTAGGTCATGTCTGGGTACAGCTTCTCAGGGGTTTTCTTCATTCAGAAGCTTCTAGAAGTATTAATTTCATCTGCCTTTGATGTCCTGTTAATTGGTGTGCAGGATGTTCCTGGTGTCCCTTATGAAGG
>NC_056737.1:1018167159-1018224659 GCF_019279795.1 Protopterus annectens
AATTTAAGTATTAAGAAATTGAAATATTTTTTATATTGTTTGGGTATGGGTGCAGCTAAGGATTGCATTATATATAATATTTTGGGTAATAATATCATTTTATAATCAATAATCTCTCTTCTATTGTGAATAGGAGTTTATTCTATTTAATTATAAGATTTTTAATTAATCTTTTCGATTTTCATTATAATTTATACTGATTATATCTTTAATGTTCTTTGTTATTTTTATTCCTAAATACTTTATTTTGCCATCATTAACTAGATATTTAGAAAATTCTTCTGAGATATTAGTAACATTAGAATTGGTACATAAAGTTTTTTCTTATCTTCATTAAATTTTAAACCAGATATGGATTGACATTTTTGATAACTTTAAAAAGGGTATTAAGAGAATTTGTATTATCTTTTAATATTAATAAAATATCATCTGCAAATAATAATAATTTCGAGTTTACATTATGTCCAAGTTGAATTCCTTTACTTTCTGAGTTCTCTCTTATATAGTTTGCAAAAGGTTCCATAATTAGAGTGAACAGCAATAGTGACAAGGGACAACCTTGTTTTTGTACCCTTAGTAATAGGGATTGATTAACCCAGCAACTGGGGATGCACAAGCCAGTGCATTTCTTTGTGCCAGTCCCATGCCCAGATGAATGGGGAGGGTTGCATCAGAAAGGGCATTCGGTGTAAAATTTTGCCAAATCATGCATGTGGACAACAGTACAGATATACATACTGGATTGGTCAAGGTCCGGGTTAACATCGACCACCACCAGTACTGTTGGCCAACAGGGTGCTGGCAGAAATTGGGCTACTATTGGCTGAAGGAAGAGAAGAGGGGTAAGGCATGCCCGAAGGCAGGTAAAGGCTAGGACTGTGGTAGTGATGGTCAGAACTTTGAATGTTGGCAGGATGACTGGTATGGGGAGAGAGCTAGTTGATATGATGGAGAGAAGGAAGGTTGGCATATTGTGTGTGCAAGAGACCAGATGGAAGGGGAGCAAGGCTAGATGTATTGGAGGTGGGTTCAAATTGTTTTATCATGGTGTGGATGGGAGGAGAAGTGGCGTAGGGGTTATCCTGAAGCAACAGTATACTAAGAGTGTTTTGGAGGTAAAATGAATGTGGGATAGAGTGATGTTTATGAAGCTGGAAATTGATGGTGTAATGATGAATGTTGTTAGTACATATGCTCCTTAAGTTGGGTGTGCGATGGATGAGAAAGAAACATTTTGGAGTGAGTTGGATGAAGTGGTGATGACATGACTGTACCCAAGGGTGAGAGAGTGGTGATTGGAGCAGATTTCAATGGGCATGTTGGTGAAGGGAACAGAGGGGATGAGGAAGTGATGGGTAGGTATGTTGTTAAGCAAAGGAATGCAGAAGTTCAGATGGTAGTGGATTTTGCAAAAAGAATGGACATGGCTGTGGTGAATAAGTGTTTTAACAAGAGGGAGTAGCATAGGGTGACATACAGGAGTGGAGGAAGATGCACACGGGTGGATTATATCTTATGTAGAAGGGCCAGTCTGAATGAGATTGGAGACTGTAAAGTGCTGGCAGGGGAAAGTGTAGTTAGACAGCATAGGATGGTGCCTTGTAAGATGACACTGGTGATCAGAAAGAGATGGAGGAGTGTGAAGGCAGCACCAAGGATCAAATGGTGGAAATTGAAAAAGGGTAATTGTGAGGTTGAGTTCAGGGAAGAGTTAAGACAGACACTGGATGGCAGGGAAGAGTTACCAAATAGTTGGGTAACTACAGCAGAACTAGTAAGAGAGATGGCTAGAAAGGTGCTTGGTGTGACATCTGGAAAGAGGAAGGAGGACAAGGAGACCTGGTGGTGGAATGAAGAAGTACAGGAGAGTATACAGAGAAAGAGGTTGGCAAAGAAGAAGTGGGATTGTCAGAGAGATGAAGAAAGTAGACAGGAACATAAGGCGATGAGGTGCATGGTAAAGAGAGAGGTGGTGAAGGCTAAGGATAAGGCGTATGAAGAGATGTATGAAAGGTTGGACACTAAAGAGGGAGAAAAGGACCTGTACTAATTGGCTAGACAGAGGGATGTGCAGCAGGTAAGGGTGATAAAGGATAATGAGGTAAACATACTCACAAGTGAAGAGAGGGTGTTGAGCAGATGGAAAGAGTACTTTGAGGGGCTGATGAATGAAGAGAATGAGAGAGAGAGAGAGAGAAGGTTGGATGATGTGCAGATAGTGAATCATGAAGTGCAGTGGATTAGTAAGGAGGAAGTAAGGATAGCTATGAAGAGGTTGAAGAATGGAAAGGCTGTTGGTCCAGATGACATACCTGTGGAAGCATGGAGGTGTTTAGGTGAAATGGCAGTGGAGTTTTTAACTAAATTTTTTAATGAAATCTTTGAAAGTGAGAGGATGCCTGAGGAATAGAGAAAAAGTGTTTTGGTACCGATTGTTTAAGAATAAGGGTGATGTGCAGAGCTGTAGTAACTACAGAGGGATTAAATTGATCAGTCACAGCATGAAGTTATGGGAAAGAGTAGTGGAAACTAAGTTAAGAAGGGAGGTGATGATTAGTGATCAGCAGTGGTTTCATGCCAGGAAAGAGCATTGCAGATGCAATGTTTGCTCTGAGAGTGTTGATGGAGAAGTACAGAGATGGTCAGAAGGAGTTGCATTGTGTCTTTGTGGACTTAGACAAAGCATATGACAGGGTACCTAGAGAGGAGTTGTGGTATTATATAAGGACGTTGGGAGTGTCAGAGAAGTATTTAAGAGTGGTACAGGATATGTATGAGGGTAGTGTGACAACGGTGAGGTCTGCAGTGGGAGTGACAGATGCATTTAAGGTGGGGGTGGGATTATATGAAGGATCAGCTCTGAGCCCTTTCTTATTTGCAATGGTGATGGACAGGTTGACAGATGAGATCAGACAGGAGTCCCTGTGAACTATGATGTTTGCAGATGACATTGTGATCTGTAGTGAGAGTAGGGAACAGATGGAGGAGACCCTGGAGAGGTGGATATATGCTCTAGAGAGAAGAGGAATGAAGGTCAGCAGGACTAAGACAGAATATATGTGCATGAATGAGATGGAGGCTAGAGGAATGGTGAGGATGCAGGGAGTAGAGGTGGCAAAGGTGGATGAGTTTAAATACTTGGGATCAACAGTTCAGAGTCATAGTGAGCGTGGAAGAGAGGTGAAGAAGAGAGTACAGGCAGGATGGAGTGGGTGGAGAAGAGTGTCAGGAGTGATTTGTGACAGACGAGTATCAGTAAGAGTGAAAGGGAAGGTCTACAAGAGGGTAGTGAGACCAGCTATATTATATGGCTTGGAGACAGTGGCATTGACAAAAAGGCAGAAGTCAGAGCTGGACGTGGCAGAGTTAAAGATGTTAAGATTTGCACTGGGTGTGACGAGGGTGGACAGGGTTAGGAATAAGTATTATTAGAGGGTCAGCCCAGGTTGGAAGGTTTGGAGACAAAGCCAGAGTGGCATGATTACGTTGGTTTGGACATGTGCGGAGGAGGGATGCTGAGTATATTGGGAAAAAGATGCTAAGGATGAAGCTACAAGGTAACAGGAAAAGAGGGAGGCCTAAGATAAGGTTTATGGATGTGGTGAGAGAGGACATGCAGGTGGTTGGTGTGACAGCAAGATGCAGAGGACAGGAAGAAATGGAAACAGATGGTCCGCTGTGGTGACCCTTAACGGGAGTAGCTAAAAGAAGAAGAAGAAGACGTAATAGAGATTGATTGTGAAATGTAAGTGCCAATTTTTATATAAGCTAGTGCCTTATCATAATGATTTTTAATTTGGAAAATTACATTCTTGTAATAGTAATAAAAGGTAATCTCAACTAACTGTGTCAAAAGCACAATTAATGTCTATGCTTGCTAATGTTGAATATTCCTTTATATTATCAATCAATTATAGTTAATATTCTTTTGATGTCATCATAGGTATTCCTATTCTTTATGAAACCAGTTTGATCATTATTAGTTAGATATGGTAGAAATTGTTGAAATCTATTCGCAATGATGGACATAATTTATAATCAACATTTAACAATGCTATTTGTCTATAAGATATACATTCTGTTGGATCCCTATCAGATTTCAATATTGGGAAAATAAGTGTATATTTCCATGAAGGAGGGACTGTCATTAAGTCTTTAACTAATTGAAAGGTATGAAGTAAAATATTTAATGCATTTTTAGACATCAATGTATAAAGTTCTGATATCATCCCATTGTTGGATGGTGCTTTATAAGATTTTAATTTAGATATTAGACTAGTAAGCTCAGTCATATATATAGGTTTATTAATTATTTTCAAATGCTGCTCCATTAGTCTAGTTTTAGTATATTTGTTAATAAATAATTTTATTGCTTCTTGTGAGTCCATATCAGTATTATCTTGATTGATTTTTGAAATGCGTTTTGAACTCTTTAAGTATATCTTCTATAGCAGTGACTTTTTTCTTTTTATCTGTACTGTATATTTCTTTGATATCATTTTATTTTATTATCATTTTGGTTCTTCAAGCTACTTTATGTAAAGATTTTGGATTTGTTGAATAGTTTATTAATTTTATCTTTTCCATAATAATTTTGACTTTATAGTTCAAAACTTCTATATATTTACTCTGTAATTAATTTATTTTTTTCCAACTGAATGTTATTAGTTTGAAGATCTATCTTTAACTTATCATTTTTTTCTTGAAGTTCTTTTAAGTCTTTATCCCATTGTCTTTTTAATGAATACCAATTCATAATTCATCTGTATAAAAACGATTCGAGGGCATCCCATATATAAGCTTCTGAAATTTCTGTTGTATTATTAAAGTCTAAATAAGTTTGAATCTCTTTATTAAACAATTCTTTAAAATATTTCAAACTTGTGATATATGATAGAATTCCTTTAATATGAACGATGTTATTAAAATTCATAAAAAGTTCAAATGTTATGGCATGAAATTATTTTAACTTTATCTAATTTTAAGCCTAAATCATTTCAGACAAAAATTATATCAATTATAGATTGGGTACCAATGTCTATTTGAAAAATGAGTAGAGCAGAGAGAATCTTTAACTAATAATTCATTAGAGTCCTTAATATTAAGTATATTGACTAAGTTTAATAATGCTCTAGCAGTGGATGATATTTTTCATCTTCCCCTGGTATTAGTATCCTTTTCATGTACTATGCAAGTAATATACAATTAATATCCCCAGCAATAATATGGCTACCCTTTGAATGTTGCAGGATCAGATCCAAATGAGACTTAGCTGTTTTAACTCCTAATGCAGGAATCCATATATGTTTGCTAGGGAATATATTTTCCTGTTTACTAAAATGTTAACTAAACAAAACATGCCTTTATCATCATTATAGACACTTAAAATATGTGGCAAAGGTTATGAATTTTTCCAGAATATAGCTACTCCTCTTCTTTTTTGATTAAACTGAGAACTAGCTATTACTGTGCATTGTTTATTATTTATTCTACATGCATCTTTTGTTATTAGATGTGTTTCTTGAACAAATACACTTTGTGGTGAAGATAGTTTTAAATATTTGTAGAAACTACCTCTTTTACAACCATTATTCAGACCATTTATGTTAATTGATAGGTATTTTAAAATTGCCATCTAGTATAGTCCAGGTTTTTTCTATAAATTATTTTTTGTAATATATAATTAAAGGTTTTATATAAACCACTAGAAAGATTTTTGTAATTTAAAAACAATGCAGTAAAGCTTATTTTAGTAATACACACTTAAATTTTAAATGTAGACACCAAAATGAAAAAAAAAAATGTCAAAAATTGTGTAACATAATGACATTCTAACAATCCTACCCCACATGGAATAAACAACTCCAGACTTAGACAGAAATTCTATCCGAGTCATGCTATCCATCAAAAGAAGCAGAATTAATTCAACTCAACTGTTCACTATTTATGGTTTAATATTAAGATGTTAATAAGAAGTAGATTAAAATTATTAAAATTCTATTTAAGTAACTCACTGTTAATTCAACTTTAACAAAATGTAATCAAATTATATGTAATAAGTGTTAATTGATTTTATAGTACTAATCTCATTAATTTATTATAATGAAATAACTATACAGTTCTTAAAATATGACATAAATTATATTGTGATTAAATGATTTATTGTTATCCAGAATGCTTACCATATTATAAGTAAGATTTATATTTTAAACTGGCAACTTAATTAAATCTAAACTTTGAAAAAAAAATAAAAATAAAAAAGTAACATTAATGTAATTTCATATTACAAAAATGCACATAGCCTCTTTGTTTCTGTTAACCAATCTTTTAGACATGTTATTCTGTATGCCTTCAAAGCTGTTTAGTATTTATATATATATGAGATATGCTCTCAATTATTTGACACATGCTGTTTAGATTTAACTAATCTTCAATTCGTTCTTTTTGTTGAATGAAGGTCTTGTGCTTATTTTGCAACAACAACTCAATGTCAAAGACATGCATCTGGAGCATTTCTCCTCGGGCCGCCTCTGAAAATTGGCTTTCTTCCAAGTCAGACTTTCCCGGTTAACAAATGTTAAATAAAATAAAATAAATGTAAAGGTTATACAAGTATATATTAACTATGGGTCTATATCAGAAGCTCAAACTTTCAAAAGTTCGAGTCTCATATGGTCGACACCATATGAGTGAACTTTTGAAAGGTCGAGCGTTTCAACGGATATCACCATAGGGAATATTTCCCTTTAATTCACTGTAGTGTGATCTCAAAGTTGGTATATTTAAGTAGCGGGGGGTGTGGGGGGCACAGCCCCCATGTGGTGGGTGCAGGGGGGGTCTTGCCCCCTGCTTACAGCATTCAGGTAGGTGTTTTTGTTTTTGTTTACTTTTTTTTTTCAAATCATTTTTTATTTATTTAAACACAAATATGAAAACATGAACAGTATTTGAAAACATGAGTATCAGACAAAAATATGTACAATATATACAATAAAATAAAAATGAATCTAAACTAAACAAACTTAAACTAAGCTAAATTGCAGTTAATTGAATATCTGAAGTAAAATTAAGGCAAAAGAATCAAATTAACTTAAAATACATTATAAAATCAAATTAACTAAATATAAAGGAAATAGAAAGCTGCCAGCGAAAATATATATATCACTTGCTACAAGGAGAAATGAGGGTTATGCGTATAATAGTGTTTCACATGAAGGGGCTAGTGATAAATATCCTAGCCCTGCATAGAGGACAAAGGAGAAAGCCTGAATATTATTGTATACAATAGATTAAGTAAAAGAGGCATTTCCAGATTTTCCCATATAAAACCTTTTTCCGTTGATTTTTTTGTAATAATTTTTTGTGCTGCAATGTATGTAATGGCCATCTCCTTGAAGTTATTCCAATTGAGTTTTGTGCGATCTAACCAGTTTTTTGTGATATATAACTTGATCAGGGAGCACAAAATGATTAGGACATGCTTATCTAATCTCGAGAGTTTGATAGTATGTCTATGAAGGATTGCTAATTCCCAGGAAAGAGTGGACTTGTGGTACCCCATTTTCTCTAGGCAAACTTTTAATGATGTCCAGAGTTTATGGGAATATTTGTAGGTCCAAAGTACATGTAAAAGATCAGCTCTTGGGTAAGAGCAGCAAGTACATGAGGAGAAATTTTTGGAGTCAAATCTGTTCAACACTGTGGGTGTGTAATAGGTGTTGTTGTACACCATTCATTGTGTGTATATGAGTTTTTAAGTGGAGAGAAATCTAAAGTATTTTTAATAGCAGATAGTTTTTGTTCCTCCGTAAAAGAGGTTCCACAACTATTCCAGTAGTTGGAGAAAAGACATCCTGAATTGTGTAAATAGGGTCTATTAGTTTATAAGATTTGGAGAGCATTTTAACCGGGCCTAAAAATACCTGTAAAATTTCATGAATTTTGCCGATAGTCTGTTCATTGACCGAGATATGGGCGAATTTTGATGTAACTAATTGCCTTAGTTGGCGTAGAATGATCATATATTTCTTATTCGTTTTAAGGATTGATCTTAGAGCAGAAAGTTTTCTATCTTTATGATGTAGTAGGTCCCATACTGTAATATCTTTGATTATTGGAAAGTCCGCAAGATTGATCATCCTATTATTGATCTTGATGTTGGGATTTAAATGTAGAGGTTGAATTAAAGAAAAAGCTTTGTCAAAGTTAAGGCATTTAATTAGAGACTGGAAAACTATAATATTATGTTTTAACGTAGTACATAATTTATAATTACTGAGAGCTTCTGGAGTTAGAAAGGGAAGAGCTTTAGGATTAAATTTATAGGTTAAAACATACTGAAACCATAATTTCATCCAGGAGGGAGAAGAGATGTAATTATTCTGAGTTAAGTTTGAGATTAACAGAATTCTATTTGTGCAAATGATCATATAATAAAGCTGAAGATTAGGTAGTCCCAAACCACCTCTGTCCTTAGGATAGACTAGCCTCCGATAGGAAATCCTAACTGATTTAGGAAACCAGATAAATTTGGCTAGTTCTTTATCAAATTTAGAGAAGAGAGCATTTGATATTGTAAGATTTGAAGCTCTGAACTGATAAAGGAGTCTAAGAAGTATGTTCATCTTCACTACCGCTGCTTTGGAAAGAAACAATAGGTTCATTTGTTCCCATCTATGGAGGTCTTGTATTATATTAGACCATATTTTGAGTAGATTTTTTTGTGTCATGGAAGTTTGGTTATGATCAAAATGAATACCAAGATAATAAATGTTAAAGGATGTCCGAAAAGGAGAATCTGGAAAGTAGTAAGGTTTATGACCAACCGTATTAATAGGAAAGATTTGGGATTTTTTGGGATTTACTTGGTATCCTGAGGCTTTCGAAAAATTATCTATAGTGGTGATTATTTTACTTAAGTCTGTATTGGGATATTGAAAGTATAAGTTTAGATCGTCAGCGAATGCTGAAAACACCAATTTAGTATTCAAAACTTTAGGGATTGAGTGATGGGTATTTTGTGTTAAATAGAGAAAAAAAGGTTCAGTGAAAAGATTGAAGAGAAAGGGGGATAGCGGGCAACCTTGTCTTGTGCCGTTCATGATTTTAATAGGTTCTGATAAAATTTTGTTTATATAAAGATAGGTAGAGGAATTTCTCTAAAGAATTTTAATCATATCGGAGAAGCTACTAGGAATATTGAAATGGACCAAGGTTAGAAATAAAAAGTCCCAGTTAACTCTATCAAATGCTTTCAAAGCATAAATTGGGTTTTTATCTTTCTTCGTAAACTGAATTATGGAATCAAGGGTTAGTGTGTTGTCCCAGGTGTGTCTTTGCAATGTGAAGCCAGCTTGTTCAGGAAAGATTAAGGAGGGCATGATTTTTTTAAGTCTGTTAGCCAGAATCATTGAAAAAATCTTTATGTCGACATTAATTAGAGAAATAGGTCTGTAGTTATTGGGGTCTGTTTTATCTTGTTTATTTTTCAGAATTAGAATGGTTTTTGAGGTGTTCCAGTATAGGTCAGTGATACCAAATTTTATAATGTGATTAAAAATTTTTAGAAGAATAGGGGAGATAATTGTATTAAAGGCCCTATAGAAGTCCAAAGTGAAACCGTCAGGACCAGGGGACTTTCCTAATTTAAGATTTACAATAACTTCTTGGATTTCTTGAAGAGTTAAAGGGGCAGAGAGCAAGGCACATTGATTATCATCCAGTGAAGGGAACTTTAAAGAGTTCAGAAAATTCTCTATATATGAGTCCTGAGAAGAGATTGCTTTCCTGCCATAGATATCTGAGAATAAGGAAGAGAATAGTTTTATTATTTCTATGTCGGATTTACATAATTTATTTTGGTATTGGATGATGAAAATACCTGGATTAGTTTGGTTAGATTTTATAATTCTAGACAAAGTTTTGGAGGGAATTTGTGCCCATTCTGCATAGATTGCATTACATTTTTGTTCAACCAAAGATAAGTTTTGCTGATGGAGTACCAATAGTTCTTTTTGGGTATCACTTATCATTTTATCCAATATCGCACCCAGGCACGTTATTTGTTTCTTCTCTAATTCAAGAAGTTTCAAGGACAACTTCAATTCCTTAGATTTATAAAGTTTCTTTTAATAAGAGGCTTTGCTAATCAGTCTGCCTCTCAGGTTGGCTTTGTATGCAGCCCATTGAATGTCCAAAGGCATTTGTGAAAATTTTATGTTATTGCTGAACTCAGTTAGAATTTCATTTATATCTAGAATTATATCTTTGTTGCTAAGTAAGTTGTTATTCAAGGTCCAGTTAGCGTGATTATATATTGAAGAAATTTTTGATATGTAAGAAAGCTTAATGGAGATTCTTGCATGATCTGATAGAAACCTAGGTTCCATAGAAAAATTAATTATATGTGAGGCTATGGAATCAGATATTAGGAAAAAGTCCAAGTGCGACCAGGAGTTATAACATTTTGAATGATACGTGTATAACATATCTTTGGAAGAAAAATCACTAAATGAAATAGGATCTATAAGGTTAAAATCCATTATAAGATCCTCTAACACCTGGGAGGCCTGAAAATTATATGAGGAGGATCTACTAGTGTGATCGCTGTTAGGATCTATAACTGTATTCCAGTCTCCACCTACGATAATATGATGATCTTTAAAGGTGGAAAGTATGTTATGAATTTCTAAAATGAAAAGATGTTGTTGTGCACAAGGGCCATACAAGTTAAGAAAAATAATCGGTTTATCAATATTAGGTATTTGAGAGATAAAATAACACCATCTACCATTTCTATCAGACTTAACTTCTGTTATTACCCCTTGAAATTCCCTTTTTATTGTTATAGTAACCCCCTTTGAGTTCGAGCTTTTTATTGTTATAGTAACCCCCTTTGAGTTCGAGCTTTTTATTGTTATAGTAACCCCCTTTGAGTTCGAGCTTTTTATTGTTATAGTAACCCCCTTTGAGTTCGAGCTTTTTATTGTTATAGTAACCCCCTTTGAGTTCGAGCGATCTCCTGCAGCAATTATAGACCTTACCCGTTTCCTTTTACTTTCTTTTGACCAGTCGTCCTTGAGCGTGTGTGTTTCCTGTAAAAAAGAAATACTCGCCTGTGACTTGAACAGTAAGTGCATTAAAAGGGATTTTTTTGATTTATTTTGTAGGCCCCTTATATTCCATGAATCAATAGACCACGCCATGTGTATTTATAATATTTGCATAAAAATGTAATTTAAGTATACTCTTACTCCAGAAATTTTCCTTCGCCACTGTGATAAATGTATCATGTAATCTTAGGGGAACAAGTAGCTTGGATATACGCATCCACTCTTACAATTGTTAGAATTACACTCCTGACAACTAAGGCAGCGTAATACTTCTTCCATAAATCAAACCCGGTGCCTAACCACCCCAACTCCCTAAGTGAAGAAGTACCAAAATAAAAGTAGAAGTAAGAAAAAAAATAATAACAGTTTCGACTTTTAGCAGTCATTTGGAATAAATCAGAGACAATTAACCAACGTATTAAACAATCAAGAAATAGCAAATTAGAAAATAACTTTTTACATATATACAAATCTGTTTCTTTCCAAATCAGTAACATACCAAAACACTAACAAACTGCATCTAGAGCCTCCATATAAGTAGTAAAAGCCACTATGTAGGGAAAATGTGCTTATAACCATATTAGTAATAAGGAAAAAGATAAACTATAACATAGTTTATGCTAGATAACATTAACCCAAACTGAAATATGTCCCTTTATACCCAAAATATTGTCATAACAAGGGTTGTATCCTCATAAAAATTTATATTGTCTATGTAGGAAAGCCCCTATATTATAATATTAAAAGAGCAACCTTAGTGTAACATCAACAAGCATGTCAATATAACAATAATTGAATTAATTTGTTAGTGGATATATATATATATATATATATATATATATATATATATATATATATATATATATATATAAACTGTAGTATCTATAGCATTTATGGTGTAAGTATATGCGTCAGAGTGCTTCGTCACCAACATATAGGGAAAAATAGCTATTTGACAAATGCAAATAAACAGTTTAGATATTGATGCCAATTGCAGCAATCCTATTTGTGTGACACATTTATTTGATTGAGATCAACCCATACTTTGTCTCCACTTATCAGATCTATTGAATGTGTATGATTTGAATTCACATCTCCGTGACTAAGTTCTGTTTGTCAACTAATGCAGAGTAATAATGTAATTTCTTTGTTACAATATCATATGTTCTGTCAAACTACTCTATAGGTCATATTATAATTGTATTTAAACACCAACTGTAAACCAGACTATAAACAATAAACAGAATAATACGCTCGATCAGTGCGAACCATAAAATGAACACTAACATTTCCTAGCATCCTATATTCCTAGGGTTAGGATGTTAATAAAACAATATCAAGATAGCCCAATAGCCTCATTTACAGAGATATTAGGGCAATGGGCTATTAATGTGGATGGTCGGTTAAAACCTTAACCTATATTTTTTAAACAAACTATTGAAGTGATACACAAATCTTAGAGTTGATAACTTATTATGTTTTCCGTGTTACTATAAAGCTGTATTTCAGGATGCTATGCCGAGGTAACTTTTAAGCTCTAACTTGCAGTCAACTGTTATGAGTCAGCTTTCTTTTGAATATCAATATGATCAATTGCTACCTGGTATTTAATGGCTGGATGGAACTGAATTAAGTAAAAGATGACCTGGCAAGCAGGCATGTAATATGACAAAATGAGCGATGATCTCTAGCCAGTCATATAATCAGTGCTCTTGAATCCGGAGAGTCATCTCTAGCATACCTGAAGAATCTCAAGTTTTTATAGAAAAAAATGTGCCAAAACCTGTGAAACAGTGAGAAAATGTTAGCACAATGACAGGTTGGAAGGAGGTTGAGTTTGTGTGAGACCCAAATGGAAGTCCCCTGGACCCAGTAGTTCTATGAGAACAGACAGCCACAAATCAAGGGTTCCCATCAGACCAAAGGCATCCGTCGACTAATAACAGCTATAAAGGAAAGAGATTTAACATACACACAAACTTTTTAGAAGCTACAAAAGGACTTCTCCATGTATCCAGATGTTCAATTTTTCTTCCGGTAAGTTAAAGAAGAGGGAATGAATCCATTTCTTATAGTAATCGTTGATCTGACTTAGAATCTATAAAATAGTAGCTTACAAATCAAGTGTAGCATTAAACGCTTTCATAAATGCCTCTCTCACTTCTTTAGTATTAGTAGCTGAGTACTTTGTGTCATTATGAGTGAAAGATAGTGTATTTGGGTATCGCATTTGAAACTTGATGGTTTTTTGATGAGTTCCGCACAAAACGGCGCTAGAAGTTGTCTGCATGTTTTAACTGTTATGGGCAAAAGCTGAAAAAAAAAAACAATCTGTGATTGTTCCAAGTAAAAGATTTTTGTTTTTTTGCTGCTGACAGGATTTTTTGAGTGTCTTGATAGTTTAATAACTTTGTGTATATTTGCCGTGGAGCCAGGTAATCTTGCCTCTTATGCAAGGCTCTATGCACCCTTTCAACAATTATATCTGCCGAGGAGCCTTCTGAGCGCACAAGAGCCTCAAATATTTGTTTAGTTATGGATAATAGTGTATGGTTCTCATACGATTCAGGGAGCCCTCTAATTAAAACGTTATTACGGCGACTTCTTGCCTCTAAGTCTGTCAGTTTGTCTTTAAGTTCTTTTAGAGTAGCATCTTTACTTTGTACATCCTCAGACATGGATAGTATAGCAAGTTCGTTGGCTTGCGTTTTGTTCTCCGAGTCCACTCGTTCGACAATGTGGTATATAGTGTTGCCAAACTTAGTTAGTTGATCAGAGAAGTCCTGAATTGCAAGCTGTATAGGTTGGAGGGCCAGTTTAAGGTCGTCCAAATGAAAGTTATGTTCATTTTTACTTTTCGCGCTTATTTTACTGGGCTCCGGTGTAGCTTTACCAGTTTTCTGCCTCTTTGAAGTTGTTTCTTTTTCTGGAGGAAAGATTGTGGAGCTTTTGGCTTTAGTAGATTGCAGATCCATAGCTTCTGAGTCATTCACCATAGTTGAAGTTTTAAATACAGCAAACCGACAAGCTGAATATACCAGGAATGCCACAGGGCCCCTTTGGATACACGTGGCCTTTGTAACTAATCCACCGGTGGTATAAGTAAGCTGGTTAATCCTCAAATATATGTATTTAAGGACTCTGAAACGAGCAGAACAGTTATGAGAGATTTATCCTTTTCTATACGATTGTATATTATTATTTAATGACTGGGCACAACAGATCGATTATATCCTAGGTGAGGAGCTCTATGCAGAGAGTGCAGACTAGGCAGCCACGATATTGGAATCCAACTCCTTGTTTACTTTTTATTATATGTTTGATGTTTTAAAACTTCACTCATATGGTGTTGATCATATGAGCATTGAAGTTTTAAAACTTTGAGCATATAATATAAACCTATTAACTATAACTCAGATCATCATACTGGTGTAATCTATCCTGTTTGATGTACTGAAATTCCTCATGAATCATACTGTATAATAATTTATCCTATACTTATTGTCACTTTTACTAGTGTAAATACCTACTCTATTTTATTATTACTTGTTGTATTTTTTATTGAAATCCTTTAATTTACTATGTAACAACATTAATTTGAATTTGAATTTCTATTTGTTACTACTGGAGCTTTTCTCCCCGGGCCTCTACTGAAAATGGAAATATATCCAGTTAGACCAGCCCGGTTAACAAATGTAAAATAAATAAATAAATAAATAACATTAATGTGCTTTTAAATGTGTAGAAGTCAAGTACATCAAATTATCTCAAAATAACTATTGTCTAGCTTACAATATGGCTATATATACTACGTAAACATTTTGATTCTAATATATTAGTTATATAGACACATGGTGTTGAACTAAAAGCATTAAAATATTCTGCCGCATCAAGTAGTGAATAGATATTAAGCTCAAACCAATAAAGTAATTTGACATATCAAATAGTGGCTGAATAAAATAAATAGTTTACAAAGTGTCCTTAGAATAATTTTTAGTACATAGTTCATTATTGGATGTCTTTCTATTAGATAAATAAAATCAGATAATAGATCTGAAGGAGGTTGATTAAACCTATTAAGCAAACATCATTCAACCTCTAGAGATATGAATAAACATAATGGCCTTTGTGCCTGTTACAACTTTGTTCATTGTCACTGTTGCAAATCCTAAATCTCTGAATTACAGTTTTTAATTAGCAATGAAATTATAGTAGAATGTCATTCTTTTTGTATTTTTGTAAGTACAAATGTTCCTTATCTTAGTATGAGTACTCTAAAGTAAGATTTGATTATAATAGAACACTATCCAGGGAAAGACTGTTGATAAACAGTTCAACATGTTGTACTGAATATGCTAATGCCAAACGCATTTTGATTTTCTGAGTTTAATGAAGATGACATAATCAAACTGGTGTTATTATTTGTAATTCACAAGAAATCAGATTAACAGTTTTAATTGTTATACCATAACCATTTTGTATTCATAAATATTTAGAAAAAACTTGAACTTGTATACGTCGTAATTTTAATGGTATATGATTATATGGTAGCGTTGTGTTTCTGTCTCCATCTCTCTGTAAACATATTAGCCAAGATATCAACCTAGTACTAAAAGTTACAAGAATGAACACATGTAAACTGACAAAGGACAAAACTAATTAAAACTGTTATTTTGTAGTAAAGCTTGTAATATGTAAGTATGACTTCAGATCCTGTTTCATACTGTTAGCAGTTATGTCCCATAATGTCTTGTTAAAACATCTGATATACATCTATAGATAAGCAATTAATATGTCAATGCCTTTAGTCATCAATTTTACATGAATTATTCAACCTAGCAAGGATGCATTGTTAATTGTTAATTGACAGTGAAATGCACTTTCTTCTATCTGACACGTCCCATCTGATATCAGAGAAGTTAAATATTTTATAATGATTATATTCATTATTAGTTCTTGTGAAGTCAGTCTTCCAGCTTATTTTACTGCATATTAAAATGTTTTAACTCTGCTGTCCTGTTTCCCATGCATATGAATGAAGTAAATCATAATACTATTTCCTTAGATTGAAGTGATCTGTAAATTAAAACATTGTCAACCCAGTGTTTTGATATAAACCAGTTATGAAATAGTGTTGACACTGAAAGTATTAATCAAAGCAATAGCAGCTACTGACAGACCCATATCAACAAAAAGAAATTTTATGACAACTCCTTAAACTGTAATCTGTCTAAAAGCCACTGATTCATACAGTTGACAAGTTTGAATACATTGCTAGATGTTGATTGACAGGGTATATAGTATATCAGCAAATGGTTAACATAGCGAATGCTATATAATCGATCCTAATATGTCAAAACATCAAAATGCCGTACACACAGATCAGAGATTTTTTTTTCCCAAAGAAAAAAAAAATCGCTGCTCTGTTAAAAAAAAATACACAAGATAAAGTGGGGGGCTTCACCTCCACCCCCTGATATGGGGGCTATACCCCCACAACCCCTACTTAAATATGCCAACTCAGAGATCACACCACAGTGGAGGAAATGACAAAGTCCTGAAAAGGACCCAGTGATTTTTTTCCCTGGGAAAAAAAAATCGCTGTTCCATGCTTTCGGGATTTCACCATTTTGAGTAAACAGGGTCGATTAAACAGCATTCACTATTTTAAGCATTCGCTGATTTAATAGGAACCTGATTGACAACATAAGGTATTTCCTGCTGTTAACACGCTCCTATCTTTCCTCGTCATTCGGGTCTCCACTGAAAATGGGCCACAAGCCCAGATGGACAAATCCAGTTAACAAATGTCAATAAATAAATAAATAAAGTCTTGACACTATTAAGATTCTGACCGTTCCCGATTACGACGGGAAGGAATGAGTAAAGGTAGCAAGAACAGCTCACGCTTCGACCGAAAGCTTCACTAGATTTTTAGGAGATACTTGAGACAATCAACTTCATCCATCTAGTTGCTAAAATGACCAGTAAGTCACATTGCTCAGTGCCACATCCCACAACCATCTGACTGACCAAAACCAATCACTAAACAAATAAAACACAATCCGGACATTCGTTTATAAGACTGAGAAGGACCATTCAAGTACCCAAGTCAGCCCTACATCTCCGCAAGCCAACCAAACCACATCCACAAGCCAGGCCATTTCCAGTCTACATATTTAGCCTCATTAAATTAATTCTTTGTCTCTATTCAAGACATTTATATCAAAAAGCTGACCACTAATGGCTCAGTTTAATTGAAATAATGTAATTTACCAGCAGTGTTGATCTCACTTTAAAAAGACAGCATCAAACTATTACAGTATCCAAACTTATGGTCCAGCAACTAAATCTGTAATTTCTCCATCCATCAAGTACTCTACGTTAATTAATTAACAGTAAAATGGCTTACTTTAGCCATACTCAGCTCCCAAAAACTCAAGAAGTAGTTCCGGTGCAATGGTCAAGTCCTCAGCTGTTGCATTCTACGCTAAGAAACTTGGTGTCTCAAGTAAATAACATTAGAGCCACAGCAAACTAGACACTGGCCAAAGACACACACACACAAAAAATCTGATCCAATCTCAAATCTAACACCCACGGCATGCCTCTCAATACCAGAGTAACCTAGTCATTTGAATATCCAGGAAATAGCAGCTGTAAGCACAGCAGAACTACTACTAGAAGCACTGAAAGACATTAATAAAATGACAAAGTAAAGTCTATGCTATATTCTGTATATGTGCAACAATAAATTAGTGTACAAGTGAAGGCTGCCAAGCTGCTAGCTGAAGACATTATGCCATAGTTTAACAACTAAACCTGAACTCAGGAAAGTAAAAAAGGAAACCTTCTCAGTAAGCTACAGCCAAAACATAGGTACTGCAGAACTATATAAACATAGAATTTATAACAACAGTCTTTAGACAGATTTATATAAATTGAATCAGATAAAAATAAATGTTTGAAAAATTACCCTGTGATTATAGAAATTTGAATTTTGATCAGGAACTTGGAATATTATATTTATAAAATAATGAGAATGTTGGAAAAAAAATCAGTAAATATTAATTTAGTAAAATAAGGATATAGACTGTGTCGACATAGTAATAATTAAATAATTAAATGGTCACATCTCTTTTCGTTTTTTCTTCTTCTCCTGTGTTTTCCAACAATTTCTTTCAGCCAGTCATTTTAAAGAACTCTTGCTTCAACCCATTTCTTCAGGTTGTTCAATAACTTTTTTAGATTTTAAAAAAGAAACCACAGAGTCTATGTCTCAAAAGTTCTTGTTTCATCAGATAGAAATATTTTTAACCTAGCTGGAAAAAGCAAGTATACTTTAATCTGTTTTTTCTTTAATTCTTTAATGATGGGTAAGAATCCTTTCTTTTGGAAAATGCTGTAGGAGAGTAGTCAATATCAAATCTAATTATTGTCCCATCTAATATTTATTTTATTTATTTATTTTACATTTGTTGACCGGGCTAGTCTAACTGGATATATGTCCATTTTCAGTAGAGGCCCAGGGACAAAAGCTCCAGCATAAACAGTTAAAACGTTAACAATTTATAAAAAGGACATGTATATTAAAATTACAGTACAGAGATAGCATTGTTTATATGAATAAATATAATACAAATTATGGATTATAGACAATATACAAAGGTTTGCTAGGGGAAAAGTAAAGAACAATTATTAGATCACAAAAACAGAGCAGGTATAAAGAGAAAAAGAGTTGGGTTGTATGCTTAGGTTAGTGTATAGGGATGGGATTTGAGCAGGAGGGGCATAAAATTTCAGTCTGGGTTAGAACAAGGACAGAGCCACTGGGCTTTAAGATGTTCTTTGATATGTTTTTTGAATAGAGTAGTAGAAGCTAGGGTAGATAGTTCAGAAGGGAGCAGATTCCATTTTTTTCCTATAGTATTAGAGAAAAGAGAGTCACCTGCTTTGTTGTTGGATTTAACTAAGGATACCAGATGTTTATTGGCAGAATGTAGTGTAGACAGATTTTTGTATGGTGAAATAAGATCTATGAGGATAGGGGTATTATTGGGATAGTGCAGGATTGTATGGGTAATAAGTAGCTTACTGAGTATAAGGTTCTGTATTTCTAGCCATCCAAGTTATCTAAGGTTAAGGCAGTGGTGAGTTTTAAAGGGAGAGCATGTGATAAATCTAACAATGCCTTTATAACATGTAGAAAGTTTTGAGAGGTTGTTTTTAGATAAGTTAGTATATATGGCAGAGGCATAAAAGAGGGTAGAGATGAGGTGGGTCTGGGCAATAGTCTTCCTGGCTAAGGGGGTAAGGAATGGTTTAATTCTATAGAGAGGACCAAGTTTTTTGTTAACAAACTTTATGGTGGAGTTAATATGGTCATCATAGTTATGGCGATTGTCAATTGTAACTCCTAATAGCCAGGTGGTAGTATCTGGGGTTATGTTGGTGGCATTATTAGAGGTAATGGTAAAGAATGGATTTGGTGATTTATGAGTTGGCGTAAAAAGGAGTAGTTTTTTTTTTGGGATTAAGGAGGAGGCAGTGTTGCATAAACCAGTTTTCAACAGTTTGGAATACATTTTGGGTAACTGACTGGAGGGAAGCTAGATTCTTAGAAGTACAGATTAAGGCTGAGTCATCTGCATATTGGATGCAGGTGGCTTGGGGTGTGTTCAAGTGAAGGTCATTGATGAATAAGGAAAAGAGAAGGGGACCTAAAATAGAGTCTTGTGGGACTCCAATATTTACGGGAAGTAATGATGACAGATTGTTTTCCCAAAGTACTGCTTGTTGTCTATTTTGAAAGTAAGCCCTAAACCATTGTAATGCTTGTGGGTTAAGAGAATAGGAATTTAATTTGTCTAGAAGTAAGTTATGGTTGACCATGTCAAAGGCTTTTGACAAGTCAATAAATATTGCAGCAGAGAAGGAGGAGTTCTTCAGATTTTTATTTATAGAGTCAGTGAAGGAGAGTAGGGCAGTTGTAGTGCTGTGGAATGGTCTAAAGCCATTCTGGCAGTTTGCTAGTAGGTTGTTTTGTAGTAGGTGGTTAAGTAGTTGTTTGTGAATACATTTTTCCATTATCTTAGATAATGGAGAGAGTAAGGCAATAGGTCGAAAGTTAGAGAGTTCAGTGGAAGACCCACCTTTATGAAGAGGGATGATATGGGCAACTTTCCAGAAGGTTGGAATTTTAGATTCAGAAATAGTTCTATTAATGAGGATAGATATGGGGTTACATAAAGCCTTTGCAGCAATCTGAAGGTATTCTGATGGGAGATGATCAGCAGATGGTGTACATGGTTTTAGTTTTCTAAGTAGTTTGTAGATAAGAGATGTACTTACAGGTTGTAGGTGAAAGGTAGGAGTAGAAGAGTTGAGAGTATTTGGTAGGGGAGTAGAAGAGGGAGGTAAAGAATTGGCTAGGGTTTGTATGGCTTCAGTAAAGTAGTTGTTAAAGGCATCAGGGATTTGATTGGAATTATTATTGTTGTAACCTGATGGGATAGGAGTAGTAGGGTGTCCTGGCTGAAGAAGTTTGTTTATCCCTGACCAAAATTTTTGTGGGGTATGTTCAGTGGATTGTTGAAGGTGTAGGTAGTAGTCTTTTTTGTCTCTAAGGGTGTCTTTTTTGGTAGCATTTCTTAGCTGTTTAAAGAGGAGGTGATGAGATGGACATTTGGTGGCTCTCCATTTGGCCCAGATTTTATTTCTGAGGAGCAATTTTTGCTTTGTTTGTTTAGTGAGCCATGGAGCAGTTTTTGTTTTCATTCTGGTAGTGCGATAAGGTGCATGGTAGTCAAGAATTTGAAGAAAATAAGTGTTAAAGTAGGTCACAGCTTCATCAAGTTCAATATGGGTAAGAGGTGACCAGTTGCATGCTAACAATTCATTTTGGAAGCTATCAGGATTGAAGTATTTTTTGCAGCGGAAGGTTTTGATATTATCAGTTGCTGAAACATGAAGTTTTTTTTCTAGTAATATATGTAAGCATATGCTCGCTGATGTTATCGGGGAGGGTACCTGGAGTATAGATACTAGGGTGGTTTTTGATGAGGATCCAGTCAAGAGTAGTTTCTTTCATGCTAGGTTTGTGGATTCTAGTGGGAGTGGTTATTAATTGGGTGAACCCAAAGAGATTTATGTGGTTAGTAGGCTTCTGGGTATTGTAGGTGAACCAGTCAATGTTGAAGTCACCCAGTACAATGGTCTCTTGGGGTAGTTGGTTAGATAGATAACTAAGTATGTTTTCAAGAGTATTAGTATTATTACCAGGAGGTAGATACATGCAAATTAGGTAGATAGATTTGGAGATGTTGATTTGGAGTTTGATAGACAGTGCTTCAGTTTTAGCATCTAATGATGGAAGCACATTACAGGGGGAAAGTTGGAGATGAGATTTGTAAAGTATGGCTATACCTCCACCTTTTTTGTTTATTCGGTCACATCTAAGGATATTATATCCTGGGGGGATAATTTCATGGTTTAAAGTAAATGGTTTAAGCCAGGTTTCAGTGAGACATAGAATATCAAAAGAGCGTAGATCAAGCAGTGCATGTAGGTGGGAAATTTTATTGTTGATACTTCTAATATTTAGATGTGCTATAAGGAGGGAATTAAGTTCTTTAGCTATGAAAGGAGTGTTGGGTAAAGTTACATTGTTAAGGTTGTTACTCTTGTCATTATTGGGGCCAGGGTTAGGATGAATATCACCATGAAGGAGGAGGTGGTGTTGGGTAAAATATAGGTATTTAAAGATTTTGTGGAAGTTACTTGAAGTTCTTTTTAATAGTTAAGTAAGTCATGTGGCTTGTTCTGTGATATTTTGGTAGAATGTAATTTGAGGTACTGGTTATGTTACTATGATTAGCGGTATAGATGAGAGAAAATGAAGAAGTTTGTTGGAAATGATGGTTTTGTTTGCATAGAGTAAGATTTTCAAAGAAGGTGAGTGAATAAGGTATAGTTAGAGAGGCTATAACTGTAGTTAAGAGTAGTGTGGGGACAAAAATAGTGTTGTGTGTTGGGGCCATGGTAGTGTGTAAAGTGTAAGTTGTGATTATTTTGAAAGTGAAGAGAGCTAGAAGAAATGAAAGTGTCTGTGAGACAAGATAGGGCTGGATTAAAGTTGTCAGTAAGACTAATTAGAAGAGGATGTGTAGGAAGCAGATCCTGACAAAAGTTAGTTTAGAGGATGGATAGGGTAGGTATGGGAGTGGTGGTATGTGAGAAGTAAATTAAGGCTAACTAGGACAGATTGAGTTGGGAGTGCCTTAGTGATGATTAGGCTAGTGGTAGGTTGAGAAAGATAGGGGGAGGAGTCTCGGAGGTATAAGTGTAGGGCTACTGGGGGTGTGTGGGAATTGGGGGTATGGTAGGGGAGCAGAGTGAGCCCGAAGGGCGAACGGAGGGCGAACAGAGCGGGGCACAGCAAAGAAAGGAAAAGGCAGTGAGAAAAAACAATCAGTAAGGTAGAAGGTAAAAACAAAAATTAGTAAGTAGAAGGCAGATGTGTGCGTGAGGAAGGGGGAATTATAAAACAGAGAGAAGGGAGGCCAGAGTGGGTAATGGTTAAGCTAGGAGTAGAGCAGGCGGAGAGGAGGGTTTGATAGAGGGTTTATAAGGACTGTGGAGAGTAGGGTGTAAGGTTAAAAAGGACTAGGGACGGGAAAAAAAAGAAAGGAGACAAGTGCAACAAGCACGTAGGTGTAGAGTATGAGGTGGGGAGGGTGGCAGAACGGAGAATTAGAGGAGGGTAAAGACTGCCATCTAGTGGTCGAAGTCTGAAAGTACCAAGCAAGGATAATATAGTAGTGGATACCAATAAAAGAAAAAATAATGGAGAAGGAGAGAGGATGAGCGTGGTTGGAGAATAGAGGTGGTACAATGTCTGAGACAGGCGGGGGGAGCAACTATAGTAGACAGGGAGGGGTATGGCTGCTGGCAGATGTGGCAGGTAAACTGCTACACCTGGGATGTGTAGTGGACAAGTATATACATAAAGGTAAGGAATGAAAAATACAGTTTACTTAGTGACATACAATCTTAGGCTTTATTCCCAGGGCACTTAGATACTCCAGGTGAGGTGAATACCCAGGCGGGTATAGGTAGGTGGATATTGCTGATCTATTGAGTCTGATAGGACACAGCCAGGAGTAGATAAAGTGAGTATGGAAGGTTTGAACAGATTGGAATACAAAGTAAGACGCCAGGGATTGCTCAGCAGCCATGCGGAGAGGGGGAAATTAAATATTAAGTATGTTAATTAAATATGTTAATTAAATATGATGGGAGACTTTGCCTATGCTGTTTATGAAATCAGTTCTTTGTCAAGTGATGAAAACAATCTTACTATAAGTGACCTTGGAGTAGTGTTTTTATCAGAAGAAGACCCTGTGAGTGACCTGTGCGCTCTCTCAGTTCCATATGACATTGCTTCACTCAAATCAAGTATATTTGGAAGCCAGGTAGTTAGAAAGTTTACCATATCATTCCCTTCTATTTTCTCTGGAAGTCCAAAAATCCTAATGTCATTTCTACGTGATCTGTTCTCCAGCTCATCTAGCTTGGTCAGCAGGATAGCGTTCTATTTTAATAAAACTTTAGTGTTATTTTCATCTTCTGACAGTCTTTTTTCCATGTCATTCAATTATTCTTCCAGTCCAATGATCTGTTCTTTTTGTTGACTAAGTGTCTCTTGAAGTATTTCTATCTGCTTGGTCCACCTATCCATGTAGTCTTCCATTTTACTATCCACTTTATCCATTTTCAAAGATAGTTCCTGTATATTAGCTAAAACCATCTGAAGCTCCTTCTTCGATACAGAATCATGAGCTATGACTCATCTTGCTTTATTGTAGTGTATTCTTCCAAGTAGATTTTTGAAAGGAAAATGTGAGTATAGCTATACAATTTTTATGTTATCGAAGGAAATAATTTAAATGATTGCCTCTTTATAAAAAAATAATAAACAATAACATAATAATGAAATTTCCTCTCAGAAATATGACAAGAACAGCCGAGCCGAAGATTTCTGCTTCTATCTCTTCAGCATCCTGGCCACACACACCCTTTTTTTTATTCTTGAATCACAGCCTGCAAAAGATTTCAGAGTTAATTATGCTACCTGGAAAGAAAGAGATGGATTTTTTTTTGTAGATAAAGTACTGTACTTTACAAAATGTAGAACATGATAGCAACACTGGTAAAGATTAGCTTGTAAAATGAGAACCTTGTACAGATCTTGATGCAGTGCACCACACATATGTAACTATGTCACAATTCTTCAGGAAAAACGTCTGGATCATCAGAAGGGAACAAAGTTACTGACAAGCATTTAGTTAGTCACCAGGAGCAGATGAATCAGACAGACACTGTACAGACCACTCAAATGACCACCCCACCACTAATGGAATTGATAACATCAAAGTATATCTTGTTGATTCTGAGAGATGTGACACTCAAGAGAATGATGTTCTGTCTCCATGGGCTATAATCTTATCCTCATAACTCATCAGAGAAGCAGTCACAGACTATATGGACATGGAAGGTACTGGATGCTTGCTTTGTCAAAACTAGAAAAGAAACTGCTAGTTAGGGATGTAATGTCTTCTGAACCATAATCAAAGACATTTTGTAACTGAGCATTTTAATTCAAAGTGTTAACATTATAAATGGCTGACCTAAGACATATTTTATGTTATGCCTAGAACCTGAAGTGAACATCTAAATTGAAATGATTTGCATGTTAACAGTAGTTAGATTCAAAAGAGAACTCCCAAGCTATTTATGCAAGTGGACTATTCAGGGTGACTCTAAGAGCTCTGATACATTGGTTGTATTAATTTGAAAGTTACTCACTAAAGAAGCACTGTTTAATATCCAGCCTTTAACTAAGAATTGCCTGAAAACACAAAAAATATCAACAAATGAACCACTCAATGTGTGAAAGGGGGGTGCACATTGCTAAAACTGGTTAACTAGTTATAAGAATGCTTTACGTAACAGCACTGATTTCTAACCAACATGTTGATAATGACAATATAACGAAGGAATGAGATAAAGGAAGTGCTATAAAAGTAGAATCTGCATATTTTGTCTCTCAGCTACATCAAATGTACAGTGACTCGCAAGGAATTAATAGGGCTACAGAGTTTGGGCGTGAGGTCACAATTATTAAGGCATGCTATGTCTGCAGAACAATATATACAAAAAGAGGAAGTTGGCAGTGGTATGTGCTCATAGAGATAGCAAAGAACATACTGCAACAATGTAAAAATTGAAACTGTTGGGAAAGTACTACATCCTTTAGCTTTGACATTAACTTAACACTTATCTTAATTAGTCAAGACTTCCCTCAGTTCAAGACACTGCGGAAATCATGGAAAGAAAGAGTACAATTGGGTAATCTTTTGACTAGAATATTACCCTAATAAAAACTGAGAGTAATAATACAGCAGCCTGAAAAACTATTAAAGATTGACAGTCCTGATAAAGAGAACGGAAGGGGCACAGACATTTCAGTTTGCTTGTGTTACTTTCTCTGTGTAATGCTGTCTCTTTTGAGTATTTCACCTCCTTGTGTCATTGCTTCCTAGCTTGGTATTTATTGAGATGCTGATTAGTTGATAATTCAGTAAACCTTCTTTGTTGTGAATTGCACTAAGTGTTTTGGTTGCAATTTGAATTTCTTTGAATATAAAATAGTGTCAGTGGTAGTTGTCAGGTTAAATTGTTTGAATATCAGCAATCTGGATACGCCTGTCATAGAAGGCTAAGTGTTTCTCTTTCTAGTTATTCAAACAATACACTTTGTTTTTTGTAGGTTACCAGTTTAAAAACCTTAGAGGATCAAAAATGGAAGCAAACCTGCATTCATTGGGACTGGGTCAGTTATGCATGGAACTCAGTGATGGGAGCTCCGTTTCTAATGGGAAAGAATCTAAGAAGGCACAAAGACACTTTTTTGTGGATATTTGTAGTAGATTGGTTACAATTTGATTTTTGATCACAATAGCAGAGTAAATCTATGTTTCTGGTACTAACTCTGATGAGGAGTAACCCTTATACCAGGTGGACAGAGAATCTCAGAACACTACAGGATTTGGTGCCATGTTTCTTAGGGAAGGATTTCAGTGTCACCACTGGTCTTATGCTTGACAGTGTTGTGGGTTCTCACAAATCTTATAAAACTAAAGGAATACTGTTTCAGTGTTGTTGACACTTTTACATCAGTAGATCTATGGATACTGCTTCACCAAAGTGAAGCTGTGTTTAGGTTTTGGCAAGAGAGTTTGTGAAGTAACATCTGTCTGCAATTATTTTTAGTTTTTTTATCCTGTTCCATTAGTTGACACTGTACAAACCTGTCTTTGTTAGGTATTGAAGCACACACCTGCAGTAGTACATTTAAAAGAAGCAGAGTTGTGTGGGTTGCAGAAACATAATGCATCCTTGTTAACCAATGAGGTTCATCAGAATAATATTATAAAGCTCTACAAGACTAAAAATACTGAATGATTATTTAACTTCTCATCTGTTATGCACTAGCACAGTGAATGCAACAGTCAAGAGAAAATTAAAAGAATATTGACATGTGGTACAGAGGTCATATGTTTATACAACAAGCTTAGGCGGCTAGAAGGAACATTTTCTTGATTACAGGAGAATTAGAATGCCGGATGCCATTACACTGAAACACACTATGAATTACACTATACAAGCAAAAACTAAACGTCTGTGGCAGACAAAGTCTGCAGATGACTGCAGACTACGAGCAGGCATAAAATCCCCCAATGATGTCAACATCCTAAAGGAGTCTTACATAAACAAATGATTGGTGCTAAAGTCACGGCCTTAAACTCAATGCAAAAAAATGTACTATTATCTCTTTCAGTAAGAGTGATGTTCCTGCTGATTACCACATCAATAGCAACACCTTAAGTACACACTCAGTGGTGAGAAACCAGGGGACACAGGTTGACAGCAGCCTTACCTTTGACCACCATGTCTCCACAGTGGTAAGGACATTCTATATTGCTCATCTCATAGGTAAAAGGCATAGCCTCCAGAAAAAAAGAAGTTATAACCTCCTGTACTGTTCTCAATTCAAGCCAATAATTGAGAACACTGACCCTTTTGGCATGTACCTTTCCAAGCACATGCAGCAATTGGATAGACCACAAAGGCTCCTTACAAGGAAAATTCAAGGTCTTCATCATCTGTCCTATGTGGATCATCTGAAATCACTGTCACTTTATTCTGTTTCATACAGACTACTCAGATGTGATCTCTGCCTTGCATACAAGGCAATCTCTGACCCTGCTTTACTGGAAATGCAGCATCTCCTTAAGTTAAATGGTGCATTGGTTATTCACTCTAAAGACCTTAACCTGGTATGTGACATTAATAGAACCTGCTTGATAGACAGATTTGTCTGTCAGAGGTTAGCACACCTTTGAAACAGACTCCCACTTTGTGTCAAAAAGAGCACCTCATTGGCCCTCTTCAAACACAATCTGGATGATTGGATGGGTAACCATAAATTCAACCTGGGGGGTTCCACCTGTGTCCCTCTTGGACAGGGGCAATAGGTGCTGGTTGTAGAAATAAGGGTAGAACTTGGCTAGGATTGTAAGGGCCTTAGTACCATAAGTCTAGTAACTTCCTATGATCCTATGAACTCCAAATGGCAAAGAAGAAGTCAGGGGAAGTTCATCAGTAGAAGAATGTTTCTCATGTTTAAAGCTGTCCAAGAACCTTGGGACTCAAATTACAGATAGACAATGCTTTTAGCCAAATAAGTGAAGAGAACATATTTAGGAAGATGCATCATTTATGTAACATGTTGTGAGAGAAGCCGAAGAGTTTTAGGTCTGATACTCTATTATGCACAAGAAAAAAATAGCATGCGCTCTGGCATCTATCTTCCCCAAAAGTGGGAAGAATCTTTTTATTATAATTTGGGGACAATACTTGATTTTAGAGGCACCAGTTTCCATTCTACAGATATTGCTTTAATTTGCCCTTTTTGACTAATCATCCTATTTGTTCCTTATCACTAGAGAAAGAATAAATCAGGGGATGTGATCATCTAGACGACAATCAGACCTGTTTGTATTCTTCTGTTTTTCATTCCAGCCCTGACTTGGCAGTGAGGGGTGGGGGGGGGTGGGGTTGCCACACAATAGACCATCCAGAGAGGACAACCCCTCAGCATCCACTCAACAGCTCCAAGCAGCCCTGTCTTTCCCCTTGCTGCATGAGCTGTGTTCTCTCCAGTCTCCAGTATTGTCAGTCGCACAACAGCTATCACACTCATGTTTGGTGCAAAAGTCTGTGGGTTCTATTCCCTTCCAGGTAAATAGATTTGTGACACTGTTGTGTAGCAGTAAGTGGGTACTGTGCTCCAAAGTGTGCTGTCCTTCAGATCAGATGTTAAACCAAGTTTCCATCTACTTGATTGGTAGTTCAGGTGGATGTAAAAGATCTCATTGCACCTAGCAAAAAAAGTAGGGGTCCAAAAAATAAAAAACATTATTTACATTTTTATAAAATGTACACACACACACACACACATATATATATATATATATATATATATATATATATATTTGAATTTCCATTTCTTACTGTTTGTTTTTTTAACTATTCATCATTGATTAACCAGGTTAGTCCAATTGTGCCAAAGGCCCATTTTCAGTGGAGACCCGAGGAGAAAAGCTCCTGAAAGAAAAAAAAAAGACATTAACATGCATACAGAATATTATATAGTTATATCAAACATTCTAAGACCAAGAAAATTGCATATGTATATCATTGCACAAATTTACAGTAACAGATGGTTACATGAAAAGTATATACAAAATAAAATGCTGAGTGAACAGCATATGAGAATTTAGAGAAAAATCAGACTTAGGTTCACACTAGTATGTCATTATTACAGAAAACAGAGCTAGATTGGTAATAAATACATGATAGTGTTGCTATTAACAAATAGTATAAAGTAGTAGAAGGCTTTAATATTTAGAGTAAAGGGAGGTATAGAGAGGTGTGGGGGGATTAAGTAGGGTACTGGCATGGGCAGGAGCTAGAATTAAGGTAGTTTTTAGGTTCAATTCTGAAGCAGTTTTCCTTTTTCTTATAACATCCACTTTATTCTTTCATATAAACCTGCCACTCTTTCTTCCACAACCGTAATCTGATTTTTTGTAATATATCTGTCAAAATCCATTTCCCATAAAACACAATTTCATTCAGTCTTTATTGTATATAACCCATTTTACATTAAGTAAATTCTTATTTACACTTTTAAGAAATTCTTTCTTTTTGTTCTTACAATATCTATACACAGTCATATTCATATCTTTAGTTTTATGTCATTAATATTCTCAAAAATAATTTCTTCATACAACATTTTCCAGAATCTTGTCACTCATTTTCAGTTTCAGAAAAACATGCTGTTGTCTCTCTCTTTTTATATGGCACATTCCTCTTTACTGGAAACTTGTTTATAAACAGTCTCCATAGGAAATCCTGAGCCTCTACTATCTCGGTGCACCACTTTTTCTTTGCTTTAATTGATTTAATCAGTTCTTCTGGTATCGCATTGATTTACATAATACTGTTATTCGTCAAATTACTATTCCTTATCACATTAGATTTTTCGATGTCATCAGTTTTTTTTTCTAAGTTAATATGTTTTGTTGATAATTTCAGTTTCGTCATTTACATATTCGTTTCTGCTTTTTCTTATTCTCACCATGCCGCACAACATTTTGTTCTTATATTTAGACCTTCTCACTATTAATTTCTCAGTCTCTTCCTTTACCTACTTTAATACTCTACACAAACTTGAAGCAGAATAAACAACTGGATTTTTGACATGTATGCTATGTTTCCCATTAATATCAAATTCACCAGATAAACCTGTTTACTGAATGCTAATCCATATACGCTCCTCTACATTGTTTTTCCCAAATGTTATTCCTAGCAAAGACAATTCCTTCTTTGAAAAATACACAATACCAGTTTTCATCACGTCACCCAAACCCTTACTTTTATCTTTACTCAAGATCATTCCAATTTCCTTTAACCCATTCAAATCAGCCAACACTTTCTTCATCCATATTTTGATCTTAGCAACTACAACTATATAATCTGTCTGTGCCAAAACTACCCATATTATCACCTCCTTTTGCATCACACATTGAGCGTCTTTCATTTTATAAGCTCCTTCACTCACTATCACATTCATTACCAGTGCAAACAATATTCCAGTCATGGACATCCTTTCTTTTACCACAATTCATGCTCGTTTCTTTACTCAGCCATCCATTCACTAACACTCTCACCCTATTATTCTGATATGCTGACATAAACATTTGCCTGATTCTATTATCTATTCCATACCTCCCCATAGCATCCCACAAAGTATCAAATGCCTTGTTAATATCACCTACCGTAACCTTCTCATCCTCCTCCCTTTTACGTATAACATCATGAACAATTTCTCTCACAAACAATACCAATCCTTTCCAAGCCTTCCCTCATCCTTCCATTCTCTTCTACGTTATTCCCATAAAACATTAACAATCTGTGTTATTCAGTGTGATACATCTGCAGTTTTTAATTTCATTTTTCGCATCTGTCTTCCATATAAATGTTAATATCCCAGTATATAACACTTTATAAATAAAGCCTTTCTACATCTTCAGTATATTTACAAAATACCCGGTTTGCCAGTCTACTAATTTCTTATACATTCCATATCCTATACCATCTGGGTCTGATACTGAATCAACATTTACATTCATAATCACTTCATCTAATTCACTAATAGTAATTTATTTTCAAATTCTTCCTTAAACCATTCTGGAAATTTCTTTCCTTTCCAATCTTTCTTGTTTTGCATATGCTGTACTACAGTACTCATAATCTGCTCTTGTGTTTTGTTTACCTCTCCTTTTACATGTTTCATTTATTTCATTTTACTAATATCCTTCTTTACTGTTTTACACAAATATACTGAGACTGTCTTCATTCTACCTTGTAAATAAATATCTCTGACTAAACAATAATGCCTTATTTTTTTCTCAATTTCATTTATACATTTGTTTTTTCCATATCATAATAATCTTTCAGCTTATTCTCTGAATTTTCTGATACATGTCTATGCATTTTCATTTGCTTTGTGTTCTTTGTTACATCATTCCACCACTGAATTAAGTTCAATCCACCACTCAGATTGGTTTTATGAAACCTTTTCATGGTTATACAATCCTTCAATAACTGCAGTACATTCCAGCTCTCCAATTTCATGCCAAATTTGTACAAAAACAAAAAAAATAGGACCCCCTTTGAAGCAAAACCCATCATTTAATAAGATACTGTGCACGTTCATCTTAACATAGGTTAAAAAGACTTCACCAGAGTAAACAGATTAAGTCAAACCACACAAAATTTAAAAAGCTATGGAGGTAATAAGAAGCTGCCCCATAAGAATATATTAACTAATCATGCATATTCAACAGTTGACTCAACATCATTATTTAAATGTGCATTGTATGTATGTACAATTATTAAAAAAAAAAAAAATCCCTATAAACTCTCGTCGGATAAATAACCCTCCAAAATACAAAATGTACTAAAATAAACCAACATAGAATTATAAAAATTGTATATAAATGAATAATCACAAGCTGCTTTATATTTTAACACACTGCTCAGCGAGGCCACATCATTTGAACCGAGTGTGACCATGGCATTAAGCCTGAGTTGCCATTTGAATTCCTTTAGTTCTAACAGTGTATCTGCATCCCCACACAAAGGTGCAATCAGCACCCTGTCAATAACAAAGAAGAAGAAGAACTTTTTTTAAAATGTGGACAATGAATAGTGTGCCTATAAAGGGCATTGGTGTTCTTTAATTTTATTAATATCATAATATTGTTCTTTAATTTTATTAATATCGTAATAGTGTTCTCTAATTTTATTAATATCGTAATAGTGTTCTTTAATTTTATTAATATCGTAATAGTGTTCTCTAATTTTATTAATATCGTAATAGTGTTCTTTAATTTTATTAATATCGTAATAGTGTTCTCTAATTTTATTAACATCGTAATAGTGTTCTCTAATTTTATTAATATTGTAATAGTGTCCTCTAATTGTATTAATATCGTAATAGTGTTCTCTAATTTTATTAACATCGTAATAGTGTTCTCTAATTTTATTAATATCGTAATAGTGTTCTCTATGTTTTCTAATTTTATTAATATCGTAATAGTGTTCTCTAATTTTATTAATATCGTAATAGTGTTCTCTAATTTTATTAATATCGTAATAGTGTTCTCTAATTTTATTAACATCGTAATAGTGTTCTCTAATTTTATTAATATCGTAATAGTGTTCTCTAATTTTATTAACATCGTAATAGTGTTCTCTAATTTTATTAATATCGTAATAGTGTTCTCTAATTTTATTAATATCGTAATAGTGTTCTCTAATTTTATTAACATCGTAATAGTGTTCTCTAATTTTATTAATATCGTAATAGTGTTCTCTAATTTTATTAACATCGTAATAGTGTTCTCTAATTTTATTAATATCGTAATAGTGTTCTCTAATTTTATTAACATCGTAATAGTGTTCTCTAATTTTATTAATATCGTAATAGTGTTCTCTAATTTTATTAATATCGTAATAGTGTTCTCTAATTCTGTCCTTTTACCACCTGATCATTTTCTTCATGTAAAATGCATTAGCAGATCACAGCTAGCCAAGTAAACCACATAGGTAATATTACAATTGCACTTCCCCGGACTGGCTAGTGTCCTCCCATAATTGTGTAGAACAATATATGGGCCTCATGGATGTCCCTGCACATCCTACGCCATTCACATTTTTGCATTTTACTGTAGGTTGACACTATCTTGGCTGACGTTGCTTCCAAAAACATTTTAATGATCTTACCCTTGGAATAAAGTACTACTGGGGCTGCTCCTAGGTGTTTTTGTATTCATCACTGAAAAGCATATCCCAGAACCATTTAACAACATTAACGTATGTCTGAGCGTTAAATCTAAAAGGTATAATAAACAACGGAGAGGTGGAATCAGTTTCCTGTTGTATTGATAATCACTGGGGTTGATGTTCCTATTCACCTCCTTTCCAGTGTGAGGCATCTTCCTTAGAAAGAGGGCAAAACGATCATGCTGGTGACCTATGACTCCCACCCTCATTTTTCTTAGAAGCTGCCTATGATACCCCCTATCCAAAGAAAGACAAAGAAGATGGTGCAACTCATCATTGAATGTGGTATCATCTGAAATTAGACAAAATAGTCTAACTATCTGTCTCTTTACAACAGATTTCTTTTGATAGCCAAGATGGCAGCTGTCATATTGAAGATAGGTTTTAGTAAACATTTCCTTCCTATAAATTGTTGATGTGTAGCATCCAAGGACCCTGTCCTTCCCCAAAGTAATGTCAAAATAATTAATACTTGTATTATTGCTGGAAAATGTAAATCTCAAAAAGGAGGTAGAATTCTGCCACTGATTTAAAGCACCTTCCCATTCTCTCAAACTAACCTTCCATAAAATTAATATATCATCCAAGAAGCAATGGTAACCAAGTGTTAATGCCAAAAGTTGGGGAGCGAAGACCATTTGTCTTTCCCCATAGCCAACACAGCGTTGGCGTAAATGGGGCCACATGCTGTGGCCATGACAACCCCTGAGGTTTGATGGTAATATTCTCCTTCAAAATAAATTAAGTTATTGAGAACTAAATCAAGGAGACTGGTAACAACTCAAATGTCCTTATTGGAAAGAGGTTTAGTATACTCAGAGAGAAATGTATAAACCAACTCCAGTCCTGTATCATGGGGAATGACAGAATATAAATCAATAACATCCACAGTAATAAATAAAATGTCCTTATTGGAAAGAGGTTTAGTATACTCAGAGAGAAATGTATAAAACAACTCCAGTCCTGTATCATGAGGAATGACAGAATATAAATCAATAACATCCACAGTAATAAATAAAATGTCCTTGTTGGAAAGAGGTTTAGTATACTCAGAGAGAAATGTATAAAACAACTCCAGTCCTGTATCATGGGGAATGACAGAATATAAATCAATAACATCCACAGTAATAAATAAAATGTCCTTGTTGAACATCAGATCCCTAATTGTCTCCAAAAGATGCCAGGAATCTTTAAGAATGTGGGACTCAGATTCCAAAATAGTTTTAAATTTTAAATCAACAAATTTACCTAATGGCTCAGTCTTACAACACTTGGCTGACACAACTGGTCTGAGTGGGGGGATACTACCATTCATGTATATTTTGGATATATGGAATATGGAAGCTATCATTGCTTTTACTACATTAAGGTATTCCCATTCATTATGCTCCATGTCCCCCTGTCACACCAGATCAAATAAGCAGAAATCTAGATTAGCATAACCTACATTTATTTTATTTAAGGAGACCCGGCTATAAATACATTCATTGGAAAGCAATGAAAACATTTTGGAAGAGTAATCAATACTAATCATAATAACCACCTTGGCTTGTTTCATAATATATATATATATATATATATATATATATATATATATATATATATATATGTATATATATACTTTTATTAGTAGCAAGGGAGTATAATAATCCACTTTCTTCTCTTGGTAAATTATCGAAGGTCAGCTTTGTTATTTATTCTTTATTTATTTATTATTTTACATTTGTTTACCGGGAAAGTCCGAGTCGACACAGGTCCATTTTCAGCGGAGGCCTGGGGAGAAAAGCTCCACAGTGCAATACAGTACATGACAGAAGAGAAAAAGATAGAGCATACTTATAGCAAACATGCACAATATCTTAGAGATTAACAATTCTTATGGTAGACAATCACTGAGGTACATAATAAACTTAAAACAGCATTTCTATTATTTTTTACAGTTATAGGTTTTGTCAAGTAAATATCAACGGTTTCACAAGCTTTCAGGGGAACTGTTTATACTTAGCTGTACACAGAAACATTCTCTTGGTTTGGGTTAGCCTGGTGAGTGGCATGAACATAACCAGTCACTTAAATAGTGGGTTTTCAGGAGTTTTTTGAAATGAATAAAGGAGGTGGTAGAAGTTATTTGACTTGGTCGTGTGTTCCAGGTTTTAGCAATGGTGCTGGCAAAGAGGAATTTACCGGCATCATTTCTATGTTTGATGGCAGGCTGTAGAGGGAATATGGGGTCTGAATTAGATGCTGAAGTGCTGGGGTTTTCTCAGGAAGGTAGTACCCTTTGTGTGCTATAGAGAGTTGATTGCGTACAAGTATATGAGGCAACTCAAGCCAGTTGAGCTGCTTAAGGAATAGACAGTGGTGGGACCTATATGAGGCTTCAGTAGCAAACCTGGCAATCTTGTTGTAGCAAAATTCCATTGGTGTGTTTAGTCATAAACTGTTTGTTCCTGTAGAGGAGTCCAAGTTTTTTAGTAACTTTCTTGATGGTTTGTGCTATGTGGATGTTGAACCTCAGGTTATTGTCTATTTCCACACCTAGCAGTTCAGTGTGTGTGGTTGGACTAATGTGAACATTTTCTTTAGAGTAGATGGTGAAATAACTATTTAGGGGAGGAGATTTGCCTGGGCTGAAAAGAATTAGTTTGTTTTTTTTGGGATTAAGAAGTTTGATGTTAGTGAACCAAGTTTCGGCTAGGGTGAAGTTATTTTGGGTTGGGGTTTGTAGTTCACTTAGGGTGGGGGCAGCACATATAAGGGTGGTGTCATCTGTGTATTGTACTACTGAGGCAGAGGGTGAGGATGAAGAGCTCTTGTTAGTAAATAAAGAGAACAGCAAAGGGCCAAGGATGGATCCTTGAGGGACTCCTATGGTAACTGGTAACAGGCGGGACAGTTGTGCCTGCCGCAGGACTGCTTGCTGACGGCCAGATAAGTAGCTCTTGAACCATGATATAGATGAGGGACTTATATGTATTTTATTTATTTATTTTATTTGTTTTACATTTGTTAACCAGGTTAGTCTGACTGAGCTTTTGGCTCATTTTCAACAGAGACCCAGGGAGAAAAGCTCCTCAGGAAAAAAAAACAATTTATTAAATGTAAGTAACATACTATTAACAATCAGCTTTAGGTTCTTTCCAGCTGAGACTTGGAGAGAAAAAGCTCCTCGGGCAGCACAATTTTGCAGAGCATGAACAATCGGCAGACAAATACGAAACTTGTTACAATGTTACAAACAAGGTTTTAACAATCAGCAGAAGAATATGAGACCAGTTACAGTATCATTTAAGCTGCCTAGAGCAAAATGAGTTAATAGAAAAGGATTATGAAACAGTTACTTATTTAAAGTGGGTAGGAATTAGTTGTTCAGGATTTTGGAACAAGAAAGGAAAGTAAGAATGGCTAGTAGGAGATGCAGGGGAGGTAGAGTACAGGAGACAGACTAGACAGGTAGGTTATTTTGAGACTAACACTAGTCCCCTGCCTCTTCTACCTCTTCCCTTCCTCCATCTCCAACCAATCTTAATTCTTTCAGATATACATTAAGAGTGAGGTTGTGAAATAGGTGCAAGGATGTTGGTTTCAGGGTGGTTGGCTACAGTGGCAAGTCCACTTTGTTTTTAGGTATTTCCTTGTGGCTAATTTGAAACTCTTGCTATGCTGGAGGGACTTTATTTCCTAGGGGAGTTGGTTCCAGGATGTAGCTGGGTTATAGTTATAGAGAAGGCAGCCTATTTTGTTTCTGGGTTTGTAGATGTCTAATAATTCTTGATTTGAGCTGTGTAGTGTCCTAGCAGGGGAATATTTGGATATGATAGTGGAGAGGCTGGGGCAGAAGGAGGGCAGTTAGAGGATAGAGTGGATGATTTGTAGTTGGTATACTTGGAGCAGATGAGGGAATTCTAGCCAGTCTAGTTGTTGAAATGCTAAGCAGTGGTGTGACTTGTAGGTTTGGTTAGCTGCAAATCTGGCGATCTTATTGTAGGTAGTTTCAAGCTTGGAAATAAGTGTAGAATTTAGGTTTGTGAATATATGGCAGCTGTACAGGAGTGTTGTGAGTAGTAAAGCCTGGGAGAGAGTTATTCAGGCAGTGTTAGTTAAATATTTCTTGTTACAAAAAAGGTGTCCAAGTTTTTGATGAGTTCTTTTTACCAAGTTAGTAAGATGTAGATCAAACTTAAGCTGATCATCTATTGTTACACCTAGCAATTTAGTACTAGATTCAGCTGAGATGGTAGTGTTGTTGCTGGATAAGATGGTAAATGTACTTTTGAGCGCGGTGAGGTTTTTAGGGAGGAAGAGTAGGAGCTTATTTTTTTTGGATTAAGTATTAGTTTGTTATCACTAAGCCAGGTCTCAATGGTGTGGAAGGATACCTATGTAGTTGAGTGGAGGTCATTTGGATTGTCAGCAATGGTTATAACAGTAGGGTCATCAGCATATTGCACAAGAGATGACTGGGGACAGGAGGAGTAGAGCAAGTTGGTGAAAATATTAAAGAGTAGCTGTCCAAGAATGGACCCTTGGGGGACTCCCATTTGTACAGTGAGAGGGGAGGATTGTGCAGAGAGCCATTTAACTGATTGCCGGCAAGTTAAGAGATAGCTGGAGAACCAGGAGATAGTAGGGGGAGAGAAATTTAAGTTAGTGAGTTTGTTAAGGAGGAGTGGGTGAGAGACAGTGTCAAAGGCTTTAGAAAGGTCAAGGAACAGGCATGAGACAAGTTTATTTTTATCACGAGTGAGGGAGACTAAGTTGATGAATGAGATTAGTGCAGTAGTTGTACTATGCTTGGGATGGAAACCATGCTGTGTGGATGTGAGAAGGTTTTCCTGGTGAAGGTAATGCATTACCTGCTTGTGAATGCATTTCTCTAGGATTTTTGAGAGTGGAGAGAGCATGGAGAGAGTATCTATATTTAGGGTAGACAGAGTTTCAAGAAGCATAGTGTGATTTACCATGTCAAAGGCTTTTGATAACTCTAAGAATATGGAAGAAACAACTAGAGCCTTGTTTCTATGGTGGTTAACTATACTGGTGAATGATAGTAATGCTGTGGTGGTGCTATAGAAAGGTCTAAAGCCATGCTGGCATATGGACAGTAGGTTGTTATTCTGGAGGTACTGTATTAGTCGAGTATGAACAACTCTTTCTAATATTTTGGATAAAGGTGATAGCATTGCTATTGGGCAATAGTTGGTGAGCTCTAAGGAGTTGCCTCCTTTGTGCAGTGGAATAATATGTGATGTTTTCCATGAGGTGGGAACTTTGCATTCTAATAGAGATCTATTTATGAGAATAGAGACAGGATAGGCTATAGCTTCAGCTGATATCTGAAGGAAGTCTGCTGGTAGCATATCAGCTGCAAGAGTGGTTGGTTTAAGTTTCCTAAGGAGTTTAGACATTACCTTGGTGGACACGGAGTGAAGGTGAAAACTGGGGGTATTGCTTGGTATATTGGGGTGGGTTGGTGTAGTTATCAGTGTGGGGCTGCTAAGGCTATTTTGGGCATTGGCAAGGGTCTGGAATGTTTCGATAAAAAATTTGTTAGGTAGCACAGGGGTTGGAGTGGTTTACTTTCCTGGGTGTAGTATACTATTTATTGTGGCCCAGAATTTTGAGGAATTGTGAGCATATTTTTCTTACATATTTTTATAGTAGCTAGATTTATCTAGTTTGATTTGTTTTTTGGCTTTTTACGGAGATCTAGATAGTTTTGCTCAAAGTAGTGGTTCTGTTTTTTTATATTGAATCCAGGGCTTGTCCCTTTCTTTCATTATGGTTTTAGTATCCTTTCTTAGCCACCGGGTATAGTTAGTTTTTATTCTAATGGTTCTAGGAGGTGCATGATGATTTAAGATTTTTATGAAGGTTGTGTTAAAGTATTCAACTGCTTTGTCTAGAGACAGTTTTTTAGGGGAGTCCAGTTGCAGATTTTTAGTGCATTGATGAAATCAGTAGCTATAAAGGTCTTTTTGTTTCGAACTACTCTGAGGATAGGTTGGCTAATAGTTTGGGATCTGTTCCTAATTAGGTAGGTTGGATGAATGTCACTTAGGGTATCTGGAAAACAGCCAGATAGCTGTGCAAGAGTGGGCTCAGATACCAGGATCCAGTCTAAGATGGACTGGCGTTTGGATGTTTTGTCAATTCTAGTGGAGGTGGTTATAGTTTGGGCAAACCTATGGAGGTTAATAAAGGCAGAGGGTCTATGACTGGAGCAGCTGAACCAGTCAATATTGAAGTCTCCTAATAGTATGGTTTCATGTAGTAGAGAGCTGGAGATCCAATTAAGCAGGCTTCCATTACAGTAATGTTATTGCCTGGTGGGATATAGCCACCTGCAATAATTATGTGTTTGTTGGCATTTATTTTTAATTTGGCAAGGATTAGTTCTACATCTTTGACTTCTGTTATTTTGTTCTTTTATATAGACTTTGAAATTGACCTTCACAAGTCTTCTCGAGTACTGAAACCAGAGGATTGGGGTAGAATGAATGTACTCTTCCTACATAAACATTCTGAATTTACATTAGCAGCTTTGTCAAGAAACAATAATTTAAGATTCAAACATATAGTAAATAACTTCAGTTGTGTAACAGCATTGATGATATCAGGTTAAAAACTAGGAATAAAACTGAAACCTCTTTTAATAATTATGCATACATTCTTATGAAAGAGCTTCTTATTGGTTGCATACCTTTTTAAATGTTGTGTGGTTTGGTTTCATCTGTTTACTCTGATGAAATCTTTTTAACCTATGTTAAGACAAAAGCAATCAGTATCTAATTAAACTGTTTTTGTTTCAAAGGAGGTCCTGTTTTTTTGTTTGTGTACCTGTTTTGCATTAGATTTGATTGTTTTTAACGTGCTTCCCATAATTTCTCATTTATTCTTTATATTGCCTTTCCTATTTTAATACAGTCTCTTTCTTCCATTTCCACCATCCAAATTGATAAATGGTGTGAAAAAAATGGTCACATCTGTATCACCATCTGTTATCCCCAATCCCTTCTTATAATACAAAATAATCAATGTCAGATCCAAGTACCAAGCCCTTCTACGAGTCCATTGATTTTCATACCACACACCAAATTTGTCAAATTTTATGGCTTTCTGCATTTTTTACATCTTTCCCCTTCTTTTTTAAGTCTTACCCTTAAATCACAATTAAAGTCTCCTGTAATTATAATTTTCTTATTAACTACCACATATTCTATTTGGTGAATCCGATTTCCTTTCTTTGCTAGACATATGATAATATAATTCCGTAAACATGTTCTCTCCACCTCACCTCCACAACAGTTAACATTCCTACCCTTACAAATGTCACATCTAGAATTTTCAATGTTTTTACACAACATAGCAACTCCAGACAGATTTCACCTGCTAAGATTCATATTATATTTCCACCTCACAATTTTTCTTTCTTTACTTGTCATAAATCTTACATCATCTAACAGAATAACATCTACATTACATTTAGCACACTGTTCAAGTATCTCTGTCCTTACACTGTTAATAATACCGATCACAATTACTGAAAGTACTCCAGAATTGTTGCTTTTCCTTCTTTTTAAGACTAGGGGAAATATTTTTACATTTGCATTTGCTTATTTTTACTCTCTGTCCTGCTGAATATTTTCTTGGGCTTGTATACAAATAATCCTTGATGCTCAGAATCAGAGTTTTCGCTGGCTAGAACTTCAAAAAAAGTTAATCCCTTCTCCTGACCTCTCTTCCTACATCACATCTCTCTCATCCCATTTCTTCGGTATATTTTTTCTTCTTGTACAGTTTCTTCTTCATCTAATTCACACTCTCCTCTAGACTCTTATTGTCTTCTTCATGTATGTTTTTTTTTTCTCGTTCCCCTCCAAAAGTGTCCCTTTTTTATACAACCTGTATCCAGCCTCACACTTCCTTGTTTGTTGTTTCTCCCCACACCAGTTACATTGTCGCTTGTCACAATCACTAATTAAATGAGAAAAATCCCCACAAAAAACATGGCTTAAGCTGTCCATCATATCTTTATGCCCTTCTAAGACCATCCTCAAAAAATAACACTATTCAAGTGTTTCACCATTTTTGTCACATTTTCAAACAGCTTCAGCCTCCACCCTTAGTTGTTTAAGTTTCTATCTTCTCCAACGTTCACAATGTTATCAATAGTTTCACATAGACACACATTTTTTAACATCACTGTGTTACAGTTCATCATTTCTAAACTGTATGGTAGCATTTTATTGACATTTATGTTGCTACCAGAAAACAAATAATTATTCCGTGGATAAATATGTTTCTTTTTGTTAAATAGTTCCAGAAATGTCATCATCAGTCCCTTAGTTTCAAATGTTAAGTCTCCAAACGTCTCTGTCCCTGAATGTATGCAAGACCACACTTTTTGAGCTTTAAAACCTAGAACAATTATCACATTGACCCATATATCATTTATTATGGTGTCATTTGTTTGTTCTTAGTCTCACAGATGGTCTTCTCTTCTTTTTAAAAACAATTCTACTTGCAAATTGTTGCTGTTCTGCTTTTTGCCTACTGTCACTGATGCATATGCTTTCATTTCTGCATTCTCCGCTTGCAGAAAACCAGACTCCTTCTCAGTTTGTTAGAGCTCTCCTCTTTTACTTTCTGTCACTGCTGCAGAACTTTTAACTGCAGAATTCTCTGTTGTCACATCACTGGTTCCTTCTTCACATGACCATCCTCAGCATTTACAAAAAAGCTATATGCCATCTCACCCCATGTAACAGCAGAACTGTCAGCTGGATCATCCTGCGCGATTATTTTCAACAGAACATTATCTGTAGGCCCTTCTGATGCCAGTTCTGTTATCTGTACCAATGGACTCTCTTGGTTCACTCTCCTTTGAGACAGGCAAATGCTGCTTATTTGTGAGAACAAAAAACGGAAGCTCAAAGTATGATCCCAGTTAATACAATTTATTGATAAGTGCTTTCGACTGGTACCCCAGCCTTCTTCAGACAATTTCAAAAAATTCATTACCCCATTTTATACACTCCATATAATGGAATAATTACACAATTAAAAACAATTCACACACAATTTGTTGTGTAAGTAACATAAAATTCATCTATTAAATACCCTCATCTTTAACACACTAGAAACAGAAATGGTTTCATTCAAACCTGGTAAAACAGAAGCATTAAGAAAAACTTGTCACTAGTATTCTTTATTTTCTAAAATACCCTTCCAAGGGCCCCCCTCCGGGACTCATTTTAATTTGTTTTGAAGTAACGAAACGAAAGGAATGATTACCAAACTGTTGTATATTAAAGAATTAGGTTTTTACATCTAGATATTTCATATAAATGCTCATAAATACATTGTTGTAATTTATGTTTTGTTTTGCCTATATATATTGTATATTTCTTTACAGAGAATTAGGTTTTTACATCTAGATATTTCATATAAATGCTCATAAATACATTGTTTTAATTTATGTTTTGTTTTGCCTATATAATCGGCAGAACAGTCCAGACATTTAGCAGCATGTACAACCCGTTTGGACCCACAATTATACTGACTGTGTATAGTAATCATTTTATCACCTAGTTGAATTTCTTCCCTTTCATAAATATTACAACAATAATTACAGGACCCACACTCCCTCATCTTTCCCTTAGGTTTAGTTTTATTTACTGCAAGAGTATCGCACCAATCTTTTAAACTTCTGTCCCTCCTATATACTACTTTAGGGCCAGTTTTTCTGTAATATCTGTAATATCGCTTGGCTATCATTAGAAAAAGTGGTGACAAAAACTAAATTCCTATTTTGGACAGTCAGATTAATGTAAAAACACGATTAGCTTCTGCATTTCCATTATCGGCGGTGTCTGACTCTTCTACTCCTACCTCACTTATATTCACCTTCATTGGGACATACATTTCTGAAAGTGGGGGAAAAACCCAGGCGCTCTTTTATTAATTACCTCAAGGGTTATAGCTATCACCATTCCTTAGGGTAGTCTGTGTTGATGAACATCTGTCCTATAAAATGACATCCATCAATAAATTCATCCATTAAAGTGACCGTCCTTGCAGCTCGTACCATTTCTCCTTTTATCACCCCCTTTTTAACATGATGGGGTGATTACTAGAAAAGTACAAAAATGTATTTGAATAAGTCTTGTTCATATATATATTAGCCTACAAACACCCCCTTAAATTGTCCTTTGTTAATACAACATGCAAATATGATATACTATTTTCACCCACGTGATATGATAATTCCAAAAGTTCAGTAGATGTATTAAGATAGTCCAAAAAACAGATATCATTTCTTTATAACTATTCCATACAAAAATAAATCATCTAAAAAATTAGTGTACATTTTAATTTATGTCATAAAAGGTGAATTAAACAAATATTTAACTCCTCACATGGTCATAACCACAACATTATAGAGGGGTCCCAAAGGAGGTGATAAAATGATTACTATACACAGTCAGTATAATTGTGTGTCCAAAGGGGTTGTACATGCTGCTAAATGTTTGGACTGTTCTGCCTATTATATAGGCAAAACAGAACATAAATTAATACAACGTATTTATGAGCATTTATATGAAATATCTAGATGTAAAAAAATAATGCCCTACATAGATTTTTACAGCGGTTTGGTAATCATTACTTTGGTTTCATTATTTTAGAACAAATTAAAATGAGTCCCAGGAGGGGGCCCCTTGGAAGGTTATTTTAGAAAATAAAGAATACTAAGTTTTTCTTAATGCTTCTGATTACCAGGTTGAAATTAAACCATTTAAGTTTCTATTGTGTTAAAGATGAGGGTATTTAATAGGTGAATTTTATGTTACCTACACAACATATTGTGTGTGAATTGTTTTTACTTGTGTAATTATTCAGTTATATGGAGTGTATAAAATGGGGTAATGGATTTGTTTGAAATTGTCTGAAGAAGGCTGGGGTACCAGTCAAAAGAGCTTACCAATAAATTGTATTAACTGGGTTCGTACTTTGAGCTGCCATTTTTTGTTTTCCTAAGTCTGTGGTTGGTTTTTCTTATTAGTATGGCTGCTTATTTGTACCATCCACCACACAGGAATCTTCATCTGCATTATGATACTCCCTCTGAAATTAATATTTCTCCAAATTCTCATTGTCCGTCTCCAGATTTTCTATTCTCCTTCATGGTGCTGCTTCTCTTAACCTTCTTACTTGCTTCAAACAGTAGAGCAAGCTCCCTGATGCCCTGGGCAAACTTCCCCTTATAGTATAAATACCACCTCAGGTCTTGCCTGGAAAGTGTCCACTAGCTTAGTGGGATTAAAGTGGTCAACAAAGGATAAATAAATAAATAAAATAAATAAATAAATTAAATAAATAAAGAGATATATAGATTAGTAAATAGATACATAAATACATAAATAAATAAATACACACATATATACATTGATACATAAAAATACCATGCTGTACAAAAATGCAAACAAGTTCCTCCCCCTCTTTGTAAAAGGCAAGCAAGTCATGCCTCATCCTTCCTCTCTCTCCCCATGCCTGACACTTCCAATGCTGGAACCGCAAATCGAACCACAGTGATTAGATCACAATTAGGACTCCTTCCTTCTGTGCCAAAGAGTTTGCTAGAGATTTCTAAAGCAGTTAATTATTTAAGGCTCCATACTTCCCTCACACTAGATAGGATTCTTGTTTATATTTATGAACTCCTCAGAGTGGAATCAGTGATGTTACTGTTGAAGATAAAACTCATCTAGACTTTTCCAAGATGGCTGCACTCTGATCAACAGCTTAATTTCAGCCCTCTCATTGTGAAAAAAGAAACTGATAGATGTGGGCCATTAATTCTGCCATGTTTAGTAAAATTCAGCTACTGGCTAATAAGTACACTACCTGGATGCCAGGAAAGAAAAAAATTAGAGAACCTAAAGGAACATCAACTATAAAAAGTGAAGAGAAAACCTTAACTAGAAGGAATGTTGCAGCTGTTTAGCAAAAAGCAGTCCAAGCTCCAGCTTTGGTGCAAAAGGTGACTTCCCGTAATTTAGAAGAAAAACTAAATCAAATGTCCCCAGAACTGAGTAACATAAATAAAACATTGAAGGAGTATATCAACTAGAATAATAAAAAGCTAGATAAACAACTATTCAGATGAACTGATAAAACTGCAAAACTCAGAGACCAAAACGAAGAAAAGGCTTGCTGAGTATGATATTGCTCAAGAAGAGCTGTGTCAATAAATGTTAGAGTTAGAGGAAAGAGCACAAAGAGAAAACCTGAGATTTTCTGCCACACCAAAGAAACTGCAAGGATCAGATCGTATGAACTTTATAAAAGCACAAATAAGCAATTGGACTGGTATTCCACAGTAAGATGTGTTAATTCAAAGAATTCATCATGTGTATGCTCCAAACCTGGCCATAAAAAAAGCAGGTAAGACCTGTATTAGTAAAGATGCAATCATATCAGCAGAAAGAGTTGATCCCAAGAAAACTGTGGAACAAGGGAGAAGTATCGTAAACTGGTGACATCAGGGTGTTTATAGAAAATGATTATTTTTGTACACCAGGCAAAAGAGAAGCACATTTATCCTAGGAATCAATAAATGTCAGGAGGCAGATATGAGTTTCAAGCTGCTGTAACCAGCTGTATTCAGAATATTTTTTGAGGACCAAAGTCATTTTTTAATGCAGAACAGGTTAAGGAGTAAATACAAAAGTTTGTCCAACAGAAAGTGAACCATCAAACAGAAGGGGACCCTGCTTCTCATTCTTCTGATAATAACACTTATAGAAAGACTTCTCCAGTGAAACCTTTTCTAATGTTCCAAAGGAAAATGCTTGACAGACAGAAAAAGCACTTGACTAGGAGAATATGGACTACCTTGGACTCTAGGTTGGGATGGGGGGATGAACAGGAAAATGACCAGCAACACTGAAGTTAGGGAATAAATGTGAGACTATAAACCATCAGTTACATTTGTGAAATATGGCTTTACAAGAAAAAGTGCCTGAGAAAGATTGGATTTTTGTTGACTTTGTTAAACTTGTGGTGGCCTGAAAGGCAAATACCATACTTCATGTAATTAATGTTTGGAAGGCCAATAAAAGAAAAAAAAAGAATAAAAATGAACTGTAAGTAAAACAAATGTTGTTCTTAACAGTATTTGTATAAAAAATTCATGATATAAATTACCTGCTATATATTAAAGCATTTTAATGATTTTTGTATGTGATAAAGATAATAAAGTTTACAAGTACTTTTTTCTTTATTAGTTCTAAGAAATGTAGACATTGCAATGTAAAAATAGAAGAAAAGCTGGACAAATGCACATTTCATCTAATAGGCTGTAATCATGGATATCTGGTATATGGCAGACAGGGTGTAAAAGTGCACTGATTATAACATATGTAGAGCTAAGATGGTTTATTTTACTTCTACATAGGCAAATATCAGGATTAATGTCCTTGGTTTAATTTAATAAGTTTTTAGTTTAAGTGAAAAATGAGAGACCGCTGTGAATGTAATGAATAGTTTTCCTTTAGCAAATAAATGTTCAATGAGAAGTTTGCAGCAGAGGACAGCTGTACATTCTGTTCTTATGATTCCATGGAAATAAGCTGACTACAGGTGAAGGCACTGTATCATGGCATATCTGGACATTGGCTGTTGAGAGAAACATAAAATTAAAAGGTACAAGGGCAATCAGCTTAGTAAAAAATAAAGTTTGAAATTATTGGAAAAGAATAAGAGATACCAGCTTTTATGTTCCATGAGACATAACTGCTTCACCACCTACCTGTTAAAAGAGAGGAATTTAAGGAATGGGTAATGTAAATGATTTGAGTTTTTAGGTAAAACAGATTTTTTTCATAAGGTATAGCTGGTGAGTAGGAAGAAATGAAAGATGGAGTTTTTAAGAGTATAAATAAAAGAAAAAGATATATGATTAAGTAACAAGAATTATTTAGAGGGGTTAACTAAGGTTAAAGTATTGATGAATAGGAGGAATCTCAAAGATCAAGAAAAGGTACAACTCTAAAGTGCTAAGGAGAAAATAAGGGTGTATCTGGATAATACACATGAGTTTACAAAGATTGCTGTTAAGCACCTGTTGTTTGATAACTCCAGATGACCAAATCTTTTAGTACAGTGACTTAGGCAACATAAAGTGGAAATGGTCGTTGCCAAACTTTCTATACCAACAAAATAACTAGAGATCCTGTAGAGTTTTGCCAGACATTTCAGAAATTTTATGTAAATTTATATAGCTCACAGAAATATGGGAATCAAGAAAAAAGCACAAATGGAAATATTTATGGAAACTCAAGTATACCAAGGTTAGAGGAAGATGGGACTTAAAAATTAACAATTAAGATAGGAGGAGATGAGATAAAAATGGTGACATGCAATCAATCTGTAGGAAAGTTTCAGGAATAGATGATAGTCCTGTGGAAGACTGGAAGCTAGTCGGGAAGAAAGTGATAAAGGTCTAGAAAAATTTGTTTAACAGTATTTTAAAAGGAGGGGAAACATTAACATCCTAGAAAAAAAGCTGCAGCAGCTGTGATACCTAAAGATGGTAAAGGCCCATCATGTTCAGCTTCGTTTGTGCCATTTAAATTTTAAACCATGACTATAAAGTTTGTAAGCCTATAACAGTTAAAAGAAATGGCAGAAATGTTGCCAAAATTGATATACATGAATCAGTGTGGTTTTGTTGAGGGGAGGCAAATATTTAACAACATTACTAGAACAATGGTGATCCAAGGGGAAGCAGAATCTAAGAAAATGCCATTGCTGTTGGTGAGTTTTGATGCAGAGAAAACATTCAACAGAGTATGCTGGGATTTTTATGAGTAGGGCAATGGAAACATTTCCATTCCCTGCTATCATAATAAGGTTAATTAAGAGGATATAGGAGGGATCAGAGGCAAAATTTAAAGTGGGAGGGTTTCTATCTGATAAGTTGAGTCTGAGCAGAGGAACCAGGCAAGGTTGTTCTCTTTTCCGTTTGTTATTTGTGTGTTATTTAGAGCCACTGGTAAAGAAAATAAGGGACTCAGAAATTCAAGGATTTAATGTGTATGGTGATCAAGAAAAGTTGGCTTTATTTGGAGATGATATTATTTTGTACCTGTTAAAACCAGAAATGGGCAATTCAGTGTTGTGAGACAGTTTCAAGTTTTTTTTTTTGGGATGCAAAAATTAATGAAGATAAAACAAAGGCTATAGCTGTAAGCTATGTACTGGCACATGAATTGGTTCAGCAATACCCATATTTATGGAGACATAATAAAATGAAGTATTTAGGAGTATGGGTTAAAAAGGATTCTGTTCTGGCAACTAAGGATATATGGAAAGAGAATAAACAGAAGATAATATAAAACTGAGAAACTGGAAGGTCTTGATTATGGATATGGATAGCAAGATGCAAAACATGAAATGTTTTAAGTCCCTTTAGTTTTACACATAGATCAGACATATTTTTTATCAACCAGAAAAGAAGTTGTGGATAGTAATTAATAAAGTGTTGAAAGATTTTATTTAGGAGGGGAGGAGGTCAGGGGTCAAGTGGGATGAGTTGATCCTTCCAATAGAGCAAGATGGTATAGTATTACCTGATTTGAAGGGATATTAAAGAGCTAAACAAAAGCAGAAGGCCATAACTCAAAATGAAGTAGGAAGGAAATTCAAGAAATAAGGAAACAGTGGGATTTTGGATGCGGATCCCTAAGGAGAATAACAATATCCATACAGAATATTATATTCCTAAAGTAGCAGAAAGTATTCTAAAAACTAAGCCAGCACAAGACTAGAGAAAGGACATTCTGTTGATAGTGATGACTGGAATTTGAGGTACAGAGAATAGCCATGAAGGGGATATAATTTATTGTAGAAAACTGGCATATGAACCAAGGTACTGGGAGCAAATAACTACAGAGGTTAAAGTAAGAAAACGGGAAGAGGCCAAGAAGACGTTTGGACTGCATACTAGAATACAGGGATTGGTATCAGAGTATAGGTAAATAGAAAGGGATGGGGAATTCTGAGTGAAAGACCTACTCTGGTAAAGTTTTTGTTAAAAATAGAAAAGAGCTGCTGTTAAAAAAGGGGGTAATTAGTAGGCCATATAAAATATTGCAAGATAACTATCGAAATCGATCAGAGGAGGTTAGAAAAGATTGGAAAGAGACGGAATGGCTAAGCAATTCACAATTAAATAATAGGAGGACTTATGCATGGCTCCCAAATATTCAACAATATCTACAAGATTTAGGATTTTGCTTGCAAGTGCTTGCTTAGGTATTTATATTCCCCAAATGGACTCAAAATAATTTTTTGTCAGGTAGATGGTAAATTTTGGAGGTATATTGAGGAAGAAAGAGGTAACTAAGAACATATGTTTTGGTAGTGCAATAAATTGGCAGACATTAAAATTTCCTACAGAGTACTGTGTCAGAAATATTGCTTTCGCAGATAGGTGTAACTAAGGAAATGCTTTATTTGACCTGGGATACAAGATGTGAATTGCCTAGGCACAGTAAGGCCTTGTTAAGTTTCTTTCTTTCTGTTGGATGCCTGAAAAAGCAGCTACTAGAAAATGGAAATCAAAGTCTAAACCAATTGTAACTGAAGGAGTGAATATTGTAACAGAGATTAAAAAAAAACTGGGACTGGAATTTTTGGAAAAGTTTAAGAGCAAATGACATATGAACAATGGAAATTGTGGGCATATTATATGCAGAATAATGCTTTGGAGGAGGAGGAGTGAGGTTTAAGGGAAGACAGGAATTGAACAATTTATGTAATGCTGGATTGATGTTAAGTATACAGTAAAGTACACATGACGTGTAATGTTTGCAATGTCATAGATTTTTAGAGGTACTTGTTAGGTCATTGTAGTACTGGATTTATGATACATATACAGTAGAGTATATGTAACGGGTAATGTTTGTGATGCCATAGATTTTTAGAGGTCCTTATTAGGTCATTGATCTGTGTGGAGCTTAAGAAGCCCAGCTTTACATTCCCATGGCGGGTTTTAGTCCTTTAATTTTCATACTAATAATTCAGAGATTGGCTGAACAAGGATATTTTGGGATATTTACATGTTTCTTTTTTCCAAGATGGACAGGGATGCCACACTGGTGGTGAATTTGTAGTTACCCATCCTTTTGTCCAAGTTACATTTGAATAGATTAAGAGAGGTATTTTATTTTATGTAGAATTGAGAATGGTTCCATAGAAATAGTATTCTCTGAAATACAAGCCTATTCTTCCAGTATGTTATGTTTATGTTGCAGAAGATATTGAGATCCTTTGAGTAGGAGTTTATGATGCTGAATAATGATGAATATTTGTCATTGTGTAATACATGTTCAAGCTCTATACATAAGGAAGAAGTCACCTCACACTAACCTGTATTATGCTGAGAAAAGAAACAAGGCTTTGAGATGGTCTGTATAGCTTTTGTCTCGGTCCCCTTCAATAAACACATCACACTGAATGACATTTGACGACCTTTATTAAAACTTCCATAACATAGCTTTGTTCACCAACTTTATTAGTTACAACTGACCATAATATAGTTGACTCTAAACACAGCATAAACATCCTTGTAATATTAATTAGGGCAGCATACCTACTCACCTTGTCCCCGTAAGCAACGCCCATACCTCTGCTCACTTACTTTACTTATGAAGTGCCATCCTTGTAATGCTAATCAGGGCAGCATACCTACTCACCCTGCCCCAGTAAGCAGCATCCATACCTCTGCTCACTTACTTTACTTATGAATTGCCATCCTTGTAATGCTAATCAGGGCAGCGTACCTACTCACTCTGTCCAGTAAGCAGGGTCCATACCTCTGCTCGCTTACTTTACTTATGAAATGCCATCCTTGTAATGCTAACCAGGGAAGCGTACCTACTCACCCTGCCCAGTAAGCTGGGTCCATACCTCTGCTCACTTACTTTACTTATGAAGCAGCATCTCATCTCACTTCATACACCATTCATTGAATTACCTTCCACCAAATAAGCAGCACCCTTATCTCAGCTTACTCAGCTGTTCAGCAAGCTTCCTCCAGCTGCTCATTTTCCTTTCCCCAGCTCCTTGAAATGAACATCCATACACCATAGGGGGAACAGAAGAGGGCAAGCCTGTCCCTCTTCTCCACCAACCAGCCTGACCAGGCTGTCCCCACTCCCTTCTACCCAAAATTGTTCAACCAACTACCTCCCATAATGGGAAGGGTTAAGCCAAACATCATTCGGTGTACCCCTCATCTGTAAAGCCCTTAGAGTCCTGCATACCATCCCTGAAACATGCCCTAATGAAACTAAATAAAGTAGGATTACCCATGACTCCACTGTACCACTGGAACATCCACGCCAAGAGAATACATTCCCCTTTAGACCGCTTTCTTCCAGCCTCTAATCATGGCTTAACCTGAACGGAATGACAACCTATAGCCACAACCCTGTCAACTGTAGCATATCACGTTAGCCCACCAAACTACCCAGTTCTGGATGTGCAATAACCCGATTACTGTAGGGAATAGTCTAACTCCAAACTTTAATGCCCTAAACCTGAATGGCAGAAAACCAGCACCCCTTGACCTAGTTCCTGAAAACTCGCCTATGCTCAGCAATGAAGTACTCTACGTGCCCAGCTATAAACACCCCCAATTCACTCATTACCAAATGACAATCCAGACTAGAACCCAGGCCACCCCCCCTCAGAACCTCCTAGCAACCATCTAGCTAGAACACTCAAACTACTAACCATCCTTAACCCCTGTTTGTCCCTGGCCTTTCCCCTTGAAGGCTGTCTTCCATTATGTTACCTATACCACTAGTAAGTAATTAAGACCTGGCCTACAGCTGCCATATCCTGCAACCAAGCTTCCTTTAAACCTTCTAACTTCCCTGTAACAATGCACCCAGTTTCTAAAATTACCCCAACACAGCCACTTACCTACCATGCTTCCTAAAACCGTACTTACAAAATTCACCCAACCACAAGTGAAATGATCCTTGTGCTACTCTGTAAAACCTTAACTTGGTATGTAACATTAACACTACCTACTCAAGGGGCACATTTGTCACCCCAAAGATACCACCCATTAGGAACAAACACCAGCATCCTGTCAAACCCTTCATTGGCCTTCCCCCCAGATACAATTCAAACAACTGGATGAGTAAATATAACCATCCCAAGGTTCCAAGCTCCTGAAAGCAAGGGTTGAACTTCACTGGCTTGCAAGAGCCATAGGGTTTTAGCCTAATAAGTTCCTGTGGTCCTATGAATGTCATGACTCTACTCATCCTGTGGGATCCCCACACTCCCCATAAACTGTCCCCAACAGTGTTTCCCTGGCCCCTCTACCTACCTCTTCCTTACTTGCCCCCTATACCAACACAATAATCAGCTCCCACTAACTGAACACAGAGCTCTAACATGCCTTAATAAGGTGATTACTCAGACCCTCATCCTGCCCCATTCCAGTGGCAAGAGCATCCATCCTATCAAAAAGCATCATCTTTCAGATCCCCTTTTCAAGCCACCACATGATGCCTTCCGCACTTCAGCAATCTGCAAAGAAAAGAAAAAACAATACATTCTATGTGCACACATACCAAGAATTACTTAACATGGAGGCACTGATAAGGACCCCTGCCACCACCATCAAGTGTTTGCCAAACTCTGCACCAAAGTATGGGACCAGGCTCCTCTTTTTTTTTTTAATTATTATGTTATGACTCATATCCCCTTGGACAAGAGTGATAAGTGCTACCCGCAGAAATAAGAGCTGAACTTGTCTTGCTTGTATTCACCGCAAAGCCAGTAGACTAATAACTTCCTTTGATACTAAGAGTGCTGTAACTCCACTCCACCTACCTGAACCCCATCCACAGTGACATGCCTTAATGAGCACTAAATAAAATGAACTACCTGTAACCTCATCAAGCCCACTGCAGGAACCCAAACTCTTACCTATGGCTAATGGCTGTTGCTCACTTTTAGTATTGAATGGACTACTAAACACAGGTCTACACAACACCATGAATCACCTGCTCACTGCAGCGACAATGACAAATCTCTAACATTGTTTTAATTAATTCTACAGAAAAGTAATGCAGAATGAAATGACCCACTTGCAATATTTAGTGAGACACAGCTATACTTCAAAGGCAAATTGCAATAACTTATGCTGAAAGTTTGCTCAGTTTGTACTTCAATCTTTGGTACAATAACAGCCAGCCTGAGGCTAAAACCAGAACAATGCATACCCTTGAAGTGAAACAGAAAACAGCCATAATAACGTTAGCAATTGTCAAGCTCTAGTCTGCTGGGAGCTGATCGTGGTATACCACCCTCCAGCCTCTTAATGTAACATATCATTTTGTTTTAAGCACGCCACAACCCTCCGACCATTACTGCCACCGCACATGCATGGCAGCAGTCAAACTGACTTGCTCTGAGCCCACAAAACCATTCGGGGCTCCCCTGAAGAAAATATCCCAACTGCCAACATCAGACCGCCCCATTGCGAATCCCGAGCAAGAGACACAAAGATGCCAGCAGTGACAGATCCCCACCTCCCTGATGCAAACAACATGTCTCTCCCAGCCCATCAGGCTGCACCTGCAAAACTGCAACAAAATACTTTGGATCCCAAATCACCCCCCCCCCCCGACAGGGATCCATGCCTGTTGAAAGCCTTGATTCCCCAACCCTAAGTGAACTTCTGCTGCTACTGTGCATGTACGCACTTGAAAGAAAGTCAACAGCATGCCCATGTATGCAATTCATCCGTGTATTTATTTCTTTATTTTTTCTTTTTTATCATCTACAGCTGCATCTCCCACTAATTTAGACATATGCAGCGCTACTTCCTTACTCGAGCAGGACCCCAATTCATCGCGGGTGAGCATGTGCAGCCCCAAACCACTACTTGTAGCACTTCCCAGGCTGCAACATCCCTACAAACCACCTCTCAATCTTTGTGCAAGAGATCTGCATGTGGCTCCAATGGGAACAGGTCCTAAATGCTGCCTTATAAACTTAAGGAGATATATATATATATATATTGTTTTTTTTTTTTTTTTTTTTTGAATAAATGGATTGCTCTCTTCATACATTAACGAAGGTATGAAGCCAGCAACTCGAATGTACATCCTTATTTAGTGTCTTTAATAACTAGAGCACCCCAGTGACTTTTCTAGAAAGCCACAGGTTATATGAGGAAAAGACCAAAATACGAGGTAAATTCAGAATAGTTGAGAGACATTGTAGAATACCTTTCCCCCACCACATACCACCAATGGAAACCCAAGGTAGGGCAAACTTTCTGCTCCGACACAAGAATGAAAGCTTTTGTGTTCCTGTTAAATCTGCCCACATCTTGGGACTATCATTACCATACACTGCTCGCCGATATTGTGCATGCATTAACCCCCCTCCCCCAAACAGTGAACACGAACACCAGCTGGCCAAAGGAAGGAAACATAACCTGAGGACACTAGAAACACCAGTGATACCATACTGCAGAGTACCGGGCCTGGAATACAGTGTTGTGTAGCAAATTTCCACATCATCGAATTCTTTCCTTGGGGAAAGAATTTGCATGGCCGTTCTTGGGGATTTGCCCTTTCTCCAATGTAGAGCAGTCTCTGAGTTGGTATATTAGAGATGTGTGTGTGTGTGGGGGGGGGGGCAGCACCTCACTATGTTTGGGTGTGTTTATTTATTTTGTTTGTGGAAGGCCAAGTGAATTCTTTCCCTAGGAAAGAATTTGATGATTTGGCCATTTGCTGTTTTTAGTTTTCGATGCTTTGATGCCAATGATTTTGTATTCAACAACCTAAGCTGTCAAGGTTATGATATAGACACTGTTATCAATATAATAGTTAAAAGCTGCAAGATTTTAGGCAAGGTGAAAGGAATATAGTTTAGCTATAAAAAGGTATACCTATTATGTCTTCCCAGAGATAATGGTTTGCCTTTACGTTTAGATTCATGACACACCATTTTGTAATTTATTTGTCTCCTTATATTGTAAAATGACAGTCACTTGTTATTAAGACAGTTTCTCTAGAATGAAAAAAAAAATATTTGTATCAACAAAATGCAGTGAAGAAGGGCATGTCGACTATCTGGCAGTCAGTCAAAAAGCTTTGTTGTTGATATTTTATGTGCTGAGAAGGGTCTCCATCTAACTGCTTCAAAGGGCACATGATTTTTTTTTTTTGCATACTCAATCATCTTGGTTGAGTTTCCACATTATTTTTCTGAAATGGATGATGATGTATTATTTAAAACTCCCAAATGTCTTTGCTCTCACTTACTTAAACCTATGGTGCTGTGGTCAAACTTTTATTTAGTAACTGCAGATTTTGCCTCCTAAGATGGACTCATTGTAGAGGCCCTGTGAATACATCACTTTAAGACACTTCCCTTTCATTTCCCTGACAATCACATATGTTTTACTCCACAATGATTTTACAGATACTTGCAGCTGAAACATGCTATTAGATATTCTGTGAGGGTTCTGTGTCTGGCTGCAATGTCTGGCTGAAGAGGAAATAGGATTGTAAAGTGCGATTGATATTCTGGTGTGAATAACCTCATACAGAATACTGAGAAATATTTTGACAAAACACTTTCTTCATTTGGCATGAACATATATCTGACTGATTAATTAACAGCATTAAAAATTAACTTGTAGTCTCACTCCTTAAACTGTTTAACTTAAACTTATCTACTGCTTTTGTCACTGATGAGTGGAACACTTCAGTGGTGATGCCCCTCAATGAGGGTGGTCTTACAACTGATGCAATTAATTACATATCAGTTAGGCTTACAAGCTTTATCTGCAAAGCCCTGGAGTATATGATAACTGACCTCATAACCTAAAATATCAATAGTCATGTTAGACCTGTCCCCTATGGTTTACCTTTATATTGTCAATCCTAATATGGGCGAAATGACTTCCACGAATACCAAAGTGCGAATGTCTCCAACGTCAAATTCCAAATAAAAGAACGACAAAACTCGCCCCTTTTTGACTTGTGGTAGCACTGGTGTGGAGGTGTGGCTCGGCCAGAAATGTCAAAATTCGGCATATGTTCGACATTTAACATTTTTTGCGGTTTTGGTTTGCTTAAATGAGTCAATTAAGTGGCTGGTCGACGAAGTGTGATCGACAATATCAAGGTAAACCATCCTCTACATCTGCAAAGTCTGGAGTGTATGAGAACTGACCTCATAACCTACAATATCAATAGTCATGCTAGACCTGTCCTCTACATCTGCAAAGTCTGGAGTGTATTATAACTGACCCCATAAACTACAATTTCAATAATCATGTTAGACTTATCCCTAACAGTTAGGCTTTGTGAAGGGTAGCTCTTGTCTACTAACTTTGGTAAACTTTTCGGAAAGTGTTTCAGAGGCTGTAGCCAGTGGTCAAGCATTACACCCTGAAGCTAAATACTTTAATAATTGACTCATAAGATGGAAAATGAACTTGCCGAAAGACAGAACCCACACAGAGCGAGTTTCAAGTACCTCATCAGAAAATATGAATATGTCAAGCAGTGTTCCTCGGGACTCACTGTTGGGACTTCCCCTTTTTGGTATTTACTTCACAGCTCTCTGAGCAGAGAGACATGATTTCTGATCATCAAAGTTTGCAGATGACAGTAAACTGGGGGCTGTTGTTAAGTCACCCTGTAACACCCTAAAACTCCAGAATTAACTCTCCCCAGTAACCTCTTGGTGTACTAAAATGGGCTTAAACTAAATTGTAAAAAGTATGCTTTATTCAATTTTGGTTAACAACCCCTTCCATCATCATATTGTATAGATAATATATCACTATAAAACAAAAATTTAGACAGGGACGTAGGAATTTGGTTTGATAACCATGATGTGACAACCGCGGTAGTGGTGCTGCGGTAGTGTTGTCACCTCACAGCAAGACGTTGTCATGTTCGATTCTCAGCTAGAGCGTCTTCTGTGTGGAGGCATGCGTGAATGAGCGTGCCTTCGTTGAAGGCTGTGGGTCAGGGCTGGTAACTCGGCACGTAAAAATCCACTACCAAACATTAGTGGACCGGAGTTCCGCTGTGGCGACCCCTAACCGGGATAAGCCAAAAGACACAACCATCATGTGACAACAGTTGTCAGTAAATCATTTTATTTAACACAGCTATTTGCCAAAGGGATATTATCAAGGTCTAAAGAAGTAATTGTTCCCTTATTCTCAGCTTTGATCAGAGCAGTTATTGGGTACAATGCCCCTTTGATATGTATATATATCAAACA
>NC_056737.1:1018232159-1018242159 GCF_019279795.1 Protopterus annectens
AGGGGCATTGTACTCTATAATGGCTCTAATAAGTGTCGAGTAGAGGGGAACAATGACCTCTTATTTCCTGGATGAGAACACTTTCATGGCGAGGTGTGTCACATAGAAGGACTTCCTGACTAATGTGGTGATGTGACTATCAAAGAGAGACTACTGTCCACCTGGGTCCCAAGGTCTCTTATCACACATTCAGTGTTAAGTAGATTGCTGCCTATGTAGTAGTTCATGGGTACAGAGTTTTTACCAAAGGTGATGACACTGCACTTTTTGGCATTGAGCTTGAGGCCATGGCTCTGACACCAGGCATCTGTCTCAGCGAAGCTCTTCTATAGGATGCCCACATCATTTGAGGACTTGACTATGGCTCCTAGCTTGCAGTGATCTGCAAACTTCATTAGCCAGAGGCCTTCTCTGCTAGCCTGTACTTCAGAGAAGCAGATATCAAACAGGAGAGGTCCCAGGATGGAACCCTTTGGTACTCCACTTGTCACTGCTTTGAGGTCAGATTTGGAGTCTGCAACTTTTACAGTGTGGGTTCTGTCAGTGAGCCATTTGGCAACCCAACTTGTGATGTAGGGATTTATTCCTAGTTTATTGAGTTTAGCTATAATTCCAGAATGGGGGATGGTGTCGAAAGCCTTGGCAAGGTCAAGATAGGCTGTGTGAACCACCTTACCCTCATCTACGGCTTTGGTGACTGCCTCAAAGAACTCGATCAGGTTCAGGAGGCATGATCTGCCTTTCACAAACCCGAACTGGAAGGGATTCAGAGTTTGGAGTTTACCAATGTCTTTGTTTATGAATTCCATGATGATATGTTCCATGGCTTGCAGACCAGGCTCGTCAGGCTAATAGATCGATAGTTCCCGGGATCAGTGAAGGCTCCCCCTTTGTGGAGTGGGATAACTGTTGCTGTGTGCCATTCAGTGGGCACAAAGCCTGATGCGAGGCTATTATTGAACATGGTGCTTAAGCGGGGAGCCAGTTCGTTCTGAAGTTCATGTAAAACGCAGCCTGGGATGTTGTCCGATCCCATGGATGCTGTGTTTTTTGCTTTAGAGAGCGCAACTTTTACCTGCATGGTTGTGATTACAGGGACTCTGCATTCTTCCTGTATAGATATGGGCCCTTTAGGGGGTGAGGGTAAAGTTAGCACTGAACCTATCTGCCACGATGTTGGCAATATCAGTTGGTTCTGTAATTTACATGCCTTTGTGCTGTAACTCAGAGCAGATCTGGGTGTTGACATCGGGATTCTTGACATAGCTATAGAATGCTTTGTGGTTGTCCTTAGAATTAGAGGCAATTTTGTTTTTGTAGCTAGCTTTGGAGGATCTTATAAGGGATCTCAGCTTTTTACTGAGGCTGACCAGGGAGCACCTCCACTCGTGGGATTTTACTCTCTTTTGCAACAGTTTCTTCCTTCTGTAGTACAGTTTGTTTATGGCAGGGGACCAGCAGATTGGCTTCCTTTTTTTGGAGGATAGCGTCTTGGTTCTGTTTGGGATAGCACGATCCATGCACTCATGTAAGTGCTTATAGAGTGCATTTGTGTAGGATTCAGCAGTTGTAACTGTATTGTCCAGCTGCATGGGTGTAATGAAGTTCACCACTTCTGTCTTAAGAAGCATGAAGTTGGATTTGGAGAAAGTTTTTACCATAGTTTCCTTAATGGGGGATATGGGCAGGATGTGGATATCAAGGGTGATTAGCTTATGATTGAATCGGACCAATGAGGAGTTGACTTCAGGTAGGGAACACCGGTCACTCATGTTGGTAATGACTAGGTCTAGGATATTGTTGCCTCTGGTGGGGTGTGGTTAAGTTGATCCAGGGCTTTGGAGTTTATGAATTCCAGAAAGTGTTGAGCTAAGGAGTTGGTATACGAGTAGTTTTCCCAGTTAATGTTGGGGTTGTTGAAGTTGCCCATTATTAGGGTGTTTGGTTGAACCCTAATATTTTCCAGACCATCAAGAAAAGAGGAGTGAGAATCCTGGATAATGGTGGGGTATCTGTAGCAAGCTACAATTTGGATTGCAGTTTTGCCCAGAGTTAGTTGCACTTGGATAACCTCGGATGCATTATGCTGAGCAACTAGCCTGGAGCTGTGGATATTCTTAATGAATATAGACACACCTCCACCTTTGGTGTTTCGGTCCAGGTTACATGGCCAAAAAGTGTGGTATAAGTTATAGCCTGGTAGTGCAGGAGTGCTCTCTGGACCCTTGAACCAGGTCTCAGTCACTGCACAGATATCGATATTCTCCATTTTAAGAAGGGCCTCGACTGAGTGCATTTTGAGATTTAGACTTCTAGCATTGAGTAGCATTACCCTCAGTTTTTGCTTGCCTGTTCCTGTTATGGTGGTGGATTTGTTATTTGAACCTTGCCTAAAAAAGGCACTATAGAGGCAGCAAGAGTCTTAGCCAGTATCTGGAATCCCAGGGATGACAGGTGCAGGCCATCTGTGGCAAAGCATCGTGGTCTATCGACCATACCATTCCAAGCAGACAGATACTGGATTCCCTTAGAATGACACCAGAAGCTTAGCCAATTGTTGAAGTCAATCATTTTGTCCTTGTATTGTGGTATCATTCGGGGCGATAGCAGAATGCTACTCAGGGCTAGGGTCATACCTGCCTGGGCTACAAGATCGCAGAGCTCTTCCATGTCTCTTTTCATGTAGTCCAGGGAGGTACATCTCAGGTCATTCACACCAACATGGACAATGACAGAGTCATATTTGTACTTGTCATGGAGTGACCTGAGTGTGTGGGTTATGTGGCGGATCCTGGCACCCGACAGGCAGCTGACAGTAACCTTCACCTTGTTTAGCCTGGTAAGTGGGACACCAGTGTGCCTGACTATAGAGTCACCTATGACTAGTGTGTTGGGTACGTTGTTTTGCCTTATTGGCTGTGGTTGAGTGGCACACTGAGTCTGTGGGCTATGTGTCATTTGGGTTGTGTTGGGGGATGGAGGTTGCTTGCGTTTCTGCTGTGGAGGTCTCTGTTGCTTAGACAGATTATTATTGAGAGCCACCACGATTGTTTTTGTGTTACTATGTGTGGATTTTGGTGGTGTAGCTTTTGTGAGACTGTGATGAATGTGGTGTGGTGTAAATGCTTACCTTCTCCTCATGACTGTCAAGTTCAGTCTTGGTTGGAGAGAGCTTTACCTCCAGTTTGGCTAGATAAGTGCATCTCTCACAGATTATAGTGTTGGGTGGTAGGAGGAGAGGGTTGTCTGTGTACATAAGGCAATTTCTCCATTGCCTCAAGATGCCCAGATTCATCAGATAGACAGAAAAGAACACTGGGAGCTGACCCTTTCACATGCCTGAATAAAAAACTATTTTACTCTAGATAAGTGAGGAAAGTGAGTACAAGAGCTGTTTTTCTCTAAGCAAGTTAGAAAAGTAAGTACAAAAACAGTTTTCCTCTAGGTAATGGGGAAGATAGAGTGCTATAGTAATTAGTAGCTTATTTAATGCTTACAAGTTCTAAACAAGTGCTGAGCATGAATAAGCAAATTTAAGTGCTAAAACTAAGAATCTGCAGCTGCACTAGATGAGTTACAGGACAGAAACAAGTGCAAATGCAGGCTTTCAAATCAGAAAGTTGAGAGAGATGAAAGAGCTTGCCCAAATGGCCACTAACTACAATTTCTTGGCCAGAACCACTCCTTATGTAGTAGACAGGTTACCTAGTGCTTACCTCTCCCACTGATAAGCTATAAGGCTTCCCTCCAACACAGAAAGGCTTGGGGGGGCTCAGAAGCTTACATAAAGTGCTGGATATAGCAAATCTGTATCTGGAACACTAGTTACATGAAAAGTAGGAAACAGGCTTACAGTTTTTCTTTTTTTTACAGAAAAGTAGCAAAAACAGTAGTAAAAACAATTCACATGCAGTGCAAGCTAGCACACTTGAGTATGTAGCAATATTAGACCAAACACAATTTAAAAAATGCAATTAAATTAAAAAGGACTAAAAGCAAGTGCAGAAATAGCTTATTAGGTAGAATGTGGTAAAGAGATGGGACTGGGGGAGTGTCTCTGATCAAATCTACAGTGGGGCAGGCAACTGCAAAAGCCACCAAATTTAAACTACAAGCCAAAAATAGGAAGGGTGGGACAAAACAGTTTCAACAGAGATCTAAGCAACAACTAACAGTACAAACTCTAAAACCAAAAAAATATACTCAGCTCTGTATATTTGCAGATCAGTCTCTCAGAACAGTGAGACAACAGTTTCAACAGAGATCTAAGCAACAATTAACAAACTCTATAACCAAAAACATAAACTCAGCTCTGTATATTTGCAGATCAGTCTTTCAGAACAGTGAGACAACAGTTTCAACAGAGATCTAAGCAACAATGAACAAACTTTATAACCAAAAAAATATACTCAGCTCTGTATATTTGCATATCAGTCTCTCAGAACAGTGAGACAACAGTTTCAACAGAGATCTAAGCAACAATGAACAAACTTTATAACCAAAAAATATACTCAGCTCTGTATATTTGCAGATGAGTCTCTCAGAATAGGGAGACAACAGTTTCAACAGAGATCTAAGCAACAATTAACAAAATCTATAACCAAAAAATATACTCAGCTCTGTATATTTGCAGATAGTCTGGAAGGCAGTCTCTCAGAACACAGGTTCCAGCAAATAAATGCAGGCAATTAATAACAGGTCAAATTACGTGATCCTTGAGTTAGAGAACACACAAGCTGTAAAAAACAGTTATACCAAATGAAGACATGGCAGAAAATGGGGGTGGGGAAAACAGTTTCAACAGAGATCTAAGCAACAACTAACAGTACAAACTCTAAAAAACAAAAAATATATACTCAGCTCTGTATATTTGCAGATAGTCTGGAATGCAGTCTCTCAGAAAGTACAGTTGTGTACTCTTATCATAAATGTAGATGTTCGAGTGTGTTCACTGTTGCAGTCATGACTGTAGGGTTCTTCCTGCCAGCAGCAGCCCTCGATTGGCCAGAATCCCAAAGTCTGAATTGGGTGTCAGCTGAGGTCGTTTTTATCCTGACGTCAATGTGCCAGGAAGTATAAAGACCTCAGCCGACACCATTACCCCAGTTTTTCTTGCCCCAGATGTCAAGTGCCCAAAACCTCAGCAGGCAAAATACCTCATAACAGACAATACTCAAAGAAAAAACAAAAGATGGGGTAGGAGGGAGGGTAACTCAGACTGCAACAGTGAACACACTCGAACATCTACATTTATGGTAAGAGTACACAACTGTATTATGTCCTTCGTGGTTCACTGTTGCAGTCATGACTGTAGGGTTGAGTCCCAAAGCTAAGAAAGGGTGGCTGGAGGAGAAACAGAAGGAGCGGCCACAAAACTTTGCAAAACCGCAGAAGCAAAACCAGCCCTAGATTTAGAATAGAGAGGGAGGTTGTAATGCTTAGAAAAAGTATGTAGCAAAACTCCAAGTAGCAGCCTCTAAAATATCCTTGGTAGGAACCCCACAAAGAAAGGCTGCTGAAGTAGCAGTAGCCCGGGTAGAATGAGTCCTAATATGAACAGGAACTGGATTGCCATGAAAAGAGTAACAGAACTTGATGCAATGGGCAATCCACTTAGAAGCAGTTTGCTTAGTAATTGCTTTCCCTAGAACAGTAGGAACATAAGCGACAAACAACTGATCAGATTTCCTGAATATCTTGGTCCTGTCCAGGTAAAAACGAAGCTGCCTGTGCACGTCCAAAGAGTGCAAAAGACTTTCTTCCTCACTTTGAGGATTAGGATAAAAAGTAGGCAAATGAATGGTCTGATTCAAGGCCACTGCCGAAACCACCTTAGGCATAAAGGTGGGCTTAGTCCTTAGGGAGACCCTGTCCTGATGAAAAATAATGAAGGGTTCCACAGCCATGAGTGCTTGCAATTCTGAAATTCTTCTAGCAGAGGTTATAGCTAAAAGAAAAGCAGTCTTCCAAGACAAAAATTTTAATTCCGTGGAAGCTGCAGGTTCAAAAGGAGACAAGGTTAATTTTTCCAAAACATAGTTAAGATCCCAAGTGGGAACAGGTGCTCTTATAGGGGGCCGAACATTCTTAGCCCCTCTAAGAAATTGTTTAAGTAATGGATGAGAAAAAATCGGAGGATCCGTATTGTAATGTGCAGAAATAGCAGAAGCATGAAGCTTGATAGATGAAAAAGATAGGCTCGTATGTAACAACTCTGCCAGATACTTTAAAATCAGAGGAATGTTCGGAACAGTAGAATCACCACCTTGGACCTGATTCCAGAAGCAAAATCTTTTCCATTTACATGCATAAGATTTCCTAGTGCTGGGCCATCTAGCTTCAAGGATTACATCCATTACCTGTTTGGAAAGAGTAGAGGTGTTTACAGACCCTGGATCCACCAGGCAGCTAGATTCAGAGTTTTGACATGACTGTGCAGGATTCGGCCGTCCTGTTGAGATAGTAGATGAGGGATTTGAAGCAGAATCCAGGGAGGCTCCTGAACTAGGTTCATCAGAGTGGAATACCAGAATTGTCGAGGCCAATTGGGAGCCAGTAAAATCATTTGCGGTCTGTCCTGTTTGATTTTCAGAAGTACCTGAGGTAGAAGAGGAAAAGGAGGAAAAGCATATACTGAGAGGTGTTTCCAACTGAATGAGAGGGCATCCACTTGCCATGCTAGTTTGTGGTAGGTCCTGGTGCAGAATGTTGGAAGTTGATGATTCTGAGGGGATGCAAAAAGATCTATGTCCGGACATCCCCATGCCTGTACTATCATCCTGAATATCTGAACATCCAACATCCATTCGTGTGGATCCAAAAGTGTCCTGCTCAATGTGTCTGCCAGAGTGTTGTCTTTTCCTAGCAGGAATTGTGCCTGTAAGTGAATTCTGCAGGTCAGTGCAATGTACCACATAGCCATGGCTAACCTGTGCAGGGGGCAAGAGTGAGAGCCCCCCTGCTTATGTACCATATCACTGTAATGTTGTCTGTCTTTATCAACAATTGCCCTGGTAGAAGAAAGTCCCTGAAGGCTATCAGAGCATTCTGTACAGCAAGCATCTCCTTCAAATTTATGTGCAGGTGAATTCGCTCCTTTGTCCAAACACCCTGAAGACATCTCCCGTGCATGTGGTCTCCCCAGGCATAATCTGAAGCATCCATTGTCAGAACTTGGTTGGTTGGTGGAGGACAAAAAGGCCTCCCCTTGTTCTGGAGACAGGCTTCGGCCCACCAAAGAAACTCTTGCTGTAGACAAGGCAAAATCGTGATCACTGTTTCCAAACTGTGGTAATGCTGAGACCACACACTCTTGCGGTACCGCTGTAGTTTCCTCATATGCAGTCTTGCATATGGTATTAGGAGAATGCAGGAATCCATGTAACCTAAAGCCTGCAGAACCTTTCTTGCAGTCAGCTGTTTCATTGAAGCCAGGTGTTGGAAAGAAGAAGCCAGTTGCGCTTTTTTGTCTGGTGTCAAGGAAGCCATCTGGGTTGTAGTACTCAGAAGAGCACCCAGGAAAGTAATTTGTTGTGTGGGCACCAGATTTGACTTCTTTATATTCACTGTGAATCTGAGGTACTGTAGAAGATGCTGCACAAAAGCTAGATGCTGAAGTAGAGTGTCTTGTCGTCCGCTTGAATAAGACAGTCATCCAGATAAGGGTATATTTGAATCCCCTTCTGTCTGCAAAATGCCATCACTGATGTCAGGCACTTTGTAAAGACCCTGGGCGCAGTAGATAAGCCAAAGGGCAGCACAGAGAACTGGTAATGCTTCAAGCCCGCTTTGAATCTCAGATGCCTTCTGCACTCTCGCCTTATAGGAATATGCAGGTAAGCTTCCTTTAAGTCCAGAGTCACCATCCAAGCGTTCTTGCCCAACACAGGCAGCAGCTGCTACAGAGTGAGCATCTTGAATTTTGGTACATCTAGGAAGGTGTTTAGTATGGAAAGGTCCAGGATTGGTCTCCACGAATTTTCCTTCCTGGGAACCAGGAAAAGTCTTGAATAAAAACCTTGCCCTATTTCTAAATTTGGTACCAATTCTATGGCCCTCATAGCTAAGAGGGACTGAACCTGCAGTTGTGCCTCTGCCCATTGATGATGCAGCAGATCTGGCCAACCATTCGGTCTTGGCAAGGTGTGGAAATGAAATCTGTAACCTCTTGAGACTATGTCCAGAACCCATTTTTCCCGGGTTATGCGGCCCCAATTTTGATAAAAAAGAGAAATCTTTCCTCCCAAAGGTGCTTCCAGGAGAGGAGCCCCTGGAACCAGAAAGGGAGAGTCATAAAGACTGTTTCCGGTAGGGTTGAGACTTATCTTCACCACCTTTGGGAGAGGGGGCAGGCCACTGCCTATTCCTAAAAAGGGTTTGTGCCTGTCCCCTATCTCTGGAATGCCTGAATCTGCTTCTCTGAGGCCTGTCTGAGCTCGGAAAGGACCAAGGTTTAGCTGGCCAGTGCCTGCTAAATCTAGGAGGTTGCACCTCTAGAAAATCCTTAACCGTCTGCATAGATTTGGCTTTGTCCTCCATTTTCTTTAATACCTCTTCAGCTTTGGCCCCAAACAAAACATCGTGCTGCAAAGGGGCATCCAAAAGTTTGGTTTTAACCTGATCCAGCAAGCTTTGTTCCTTTAACCAAGCATGTCTTCTAATAACTGTGCCATTTGTCGCAGCCCTACAAGAAGCTGCCAAAGAATCAAAACCACAATGCAGGGTATGTTTACCCACTTGTTCAATAGCATGCAATAAATCCTGTAACTCCTTGTCATCCACACCAATAGAAACAGCGGACAGCTTTTGTTTAAATACAGACAAAAGGTATTGCTGATACTTTAGCATATGAAATTGACAGTTCAAAGCTCTAATAGACAATGTAGCAGAAGTATAAACTTTTTTACCCCATCTTTCCAAAGCCCTGGACTCTCGGTCAGAGGGAATAGGATGTTTAGCAGAGGCCACCTTAACACCCTTAGGGCCCTGAGAAATTGTTTCTGGATCAGTTGAAAGATTCTTAAAAAGAAACTTGTGAGAATCTGGAACCCTATAATACCTATCTGGTTTGACTGGAGTTGGGGGAAAAGAATCAGGAGAGAGGGAAGCTTCTGAAAAAACATAATCTACAATGTCCAATACAGGGGGAATAGCAAGAGGCTTATGCTGAGGGAGAAGAAGAAAATCCCTAAGCCTTTTCTTGGTTTCAGAGAATTCCTGCCCTTCCCAGTGAAAATGCTCCCTCGTATCATGCAAAGTTTCACCAAAAGAATAATCCTCAGGAGGAGAGGCTGAAGGAAAGGAATCTTCAGCATCAGAATCCTCATAAGGAGGAAAGGAACAATCATGCTCAAGGGAAGAAGCAGAAGAAAACAGAAATTTGGTCTGAAGAATCATAATCGGACTGTAATCTAGGCTTTTTGTCAGGAGGGGGATGAGAACCCCTGATCATAGATAACAAATCTTCAGCCATCCTAAGCGTCTGCCTTTGAGGCCTAGGACCCTGATCACAAGGTATCTCTGCTTGCCATTTCTTTTTAGCTGGAGCCGTAGTCATTGTCTTAGAATGCAAAACTGAATCCATATTGACATGAAGCTGTGAAGGCCTGAAAACTCCCGCAGAAGCCGGTACCTGCCTACTGGCTCTGGACCCAACTGAGGGAGTAGTATCTGAAGGTCCATTCCCTGGCAATACTGAAGGCCCAATCAGCTCAACACCAGAGTTGGTACAGGCAGTTGGTTCAAAAGAGGCAGATGACAGGGGCTGCAAAGGCGCCTCACTGACAACCGACGAACCAGCAACTGGCAATAACTGAGTAATATCCTCTGCTTTGGACCTCGGAGGCCTGTCTTTATCTTTGCGCCTCTTACACACACCAGAAGCCAGAAAAGAATCCGAAGACATATTATAATTAAACCTTTTACCAAAGTAGTAGAAGGCAAAGTTGTACCTACGCCTAATAGTACGCTGATTAAATCTAGCACAAAACCCACAATTAGC
>NC_056737.1:1018247159-1018297159 GCF_019279795.1 Protopterus annectens
GTGTGTGTGTGTGTGTGTGTGTGTGTGTGTGTGTGTGTGTGTGAGTGTGTGTAAGTGATTGTGTGTGTGTGTGTGTGTGTGTGTGTGAGTGTGTGTAAGTGATTGTGTGTGTGTGTGTGTGTGTGAGTGTGTGTGAGTGTGTGTGTGATTGTGTGTGTGTGTGTGTGTGAGTGTGTGTAAGTGATTTTGTGTGTGTGTGTGTGTGTGTGTGTGTGTGTGTGTGTGTGTGTGTGTGTGAGTGTGTGTAAGTGATTGTGTGTGTGTGTGTGTGTGTGTGTGTGTGTGTGTGTGTGTGTGTGTGTGTGTGTGTGTGTGTGTGTGTGTGTGTGTATGTGTGTGTGTGTGTGTGTGTGTGTGTGTGTGTGTGTGTGTGTGTGTGTGTGTGTGTGTGTGTGTGTGTGTGTGTGTGACACTGTGTGCAATACTGGAAAATGAAAGGTGAATATTCTAGTCTGTAGCACCAAGTTATGAAAGCTAACATGCAGTGCAAGACATGGGTTGAAGAAAGGCATTTTGTACAGTGCCTAACACATGAAAGCTATCACACAATGTGAAATACAGTGTGAAGAAAGGTGTATTACACAGAGTGTAATAAATGGATATGAAAGGTGTATCACAATATTTGTAACCCTGTGTGATAAAACGTATATCATACATTATTTAGTGCAGGGTAATGAAAGGTATATCATGTGATGTATAAATCAGGCTGATGAAAGCTATTGTGCATTATTAACTAGAGACCAGACTGAAGAAAGTTGGCTCATGCAGCATGTAGCAAAGGTGATGAAAAGTGTATCACACAGGTGTGCATTGCATGGTGATGAAAGATGTGCTGCATAGAATCTAATACAGCATGATGAAGGGTGTAGCATTACAGGGGTTTTCCTTTTATCCACTTGGGTGCAATCTCAGAGTTAGTATATGTAATGTAGCAGGGGGGGTGGAGTGCAGCCCCCCACATGGGGAGAGCAGTAGAGGCTTGTTCTGCTGTAAAATCACTGAAAATTTCTTCCTTTCAATGGTATGAATGTTTTACAGGATGGGCCAATGATTTTGGATATCATGGTATGTCTATACAGAAGTGATAATAGGTGAATGTATCACATGGTAAATGATGTAGAATGATTACATTTTTATTTTATTTTACATTTGTTTATCGGGAAAATCTGACTGGATCAAGGTCCATTTACTGTAGAAATGAGGTAGCTCAAAAACCACTAGAGCCGCAGTGTAAATCCTGAACGTAAGTTTATTCAATATAACACAGTACGTTTTCATTACTGTTACAAACAGTAACTTCTTCAGAGGAATAACCAGAACCATAGTAGCGCACCAAATTTAAATTAAAAAAGGCGTGGTTACTCAAATTGGTGTGTCATAAACATAAACCACGGGTCAATTATGTAAAAGCTAGGCCCCAAGTAAAAGTAAAAAGACTGTAAAAATATGTAGTGACAAGAATAATTATCATATTGTAACCACGCAGTAAAGAGATTTTTATCTTAAAATCTAGATTATAATCTAAGTTAAAATGTATGAAGCAAAAATACTCCAGCGTAAAAGTTTTAAATAGTTAGCTATCTTACATGTACCACAAAAAGGATTTTTTCGTAATGTGTATGTATATACATCCTAAAATTTGTACAAGTAAAATATGAAACATGCCAAATCAACATCCATTAATATAAAAAGTTAATTAAAAAAGCCCAAAACATAAACCTGTATTCATACTGTAGGAGTTGTATTTTTTACCTCATGAGGCTTTTCAATTTCAAAATACAAGATATATTGCAATTTCCGTTAAGTCCAGGAACATTAAACGCATCAAGGCTAAGTTGCCACTCTAATTCCCTGGCCTCTAACATTAAAGAAGATGGACCACCTCTGATATCGGGGGGTACTTGGTCTATGACTTGAAAATGAAAACTATGACCTGGGTTAGTGTCAATGTGTTTCGCCAAAGCATTTTCTTTCTTGTTTTTCCTAATGGCGTAAATATGCTCGTACAACCTATCCCGCAGCCTGCGGTCAGTTTTTCCCAAGTAGAAAGCAGGGCAACAGTCACAGGTGGCTAAGTAAATGATGTTTTTTGATTCACAATTAAACCTGTAATTAATGGAAAATTTTTTGTTTTTTACCGTAAAAGAGCTGCCACTCCTAATGTATCTACAGAAGTTACATGCACTGCAGGTGAATGTGCCTTTAATTCTAGTTAAAGTTGAGTAGCTTTTCCTTTCCAGAATCATTTTTAAATTGGCTCCTTTCCTATAAACAAAAGTAGGGAAAGGATCCAATTTGTCCACTAAAGATTGACTACTCTTAATGAAATGCCAGTTTTTAAAGAAGATAGATCTAATTAACTCAACATCCTTATTAAAAGTCGTTACAAAACTAATGTTGTAACTTTTAGTTAAAGTTGCAGAGTCTGGATTCCATAGACCCTGTATTAAATGTTCTAAAGTAGCAATATTATTAGAAACGTCAAGTGTCAAAGTGTCAATATTACAAACAGAATGAGTGTCGTCAGGGATTGTAGGTAATATACATTTTGAAGCTAAAAGGGGGATATACACCCCATTTCTACGTTTAAATTCTATCTCCTTAAACAAGTCATCAATAAGTGTTACTGGGTAACAGCGATTCATAAACATGTCCTTTAATAGTTGGCATTCAGTATAAAAAGTGTCATCAAGAGAACACATTCTCGCAGCTCTTATAAATTGACCCTTGACAATTGACCGTTTCTGTTTATAAGGGTGAGCACTAGAAAAATGCAAAAAAAAATCAAGGTCCATTTACAGCGGAGGCCTGAGGAGAAAAGCTCCATAACATAACAGTACAAATACAACAAATGACAAAAAAATTTCTGTACAGAGGCATATATACAATCAGAGCTCCATGTCTTTATATGACAACACATAATCCACGAATGACTGAAAATTTCTATACAGTGGCATATATACAATCAAGGAGATTTTTTGTACCTTAGTTTGATTTGAGCAAGCTTGGTATATAGATGACAAAACTTTGAATTCCGTATTGGTAGTACAAAGCATAAAAATGAAGGAATGGAATCTGGAAAATAATGCTATTCAGGAGATATGTCATAGCGTGAGAAATAGTTTGTAGGATAGTAGTTCCTGATGGGGAGTATTTGAGTTGTACAGAATAGCTGAGGTAAGCAGTGAGGAGATGAGGTGCGGCAGGTTAGGAGGAGAGCAGAAAAGATTTTATGTGATACAGGGACAGAGCCATGATTGCAAGAGGTGTGACTTTAGTGATGTCTTGAAAAGTGAGATGGATGGTGTAGAGGAGGTACTCTGGGGGAGGTTATTCCATTCCCTAGCAATGGTGTGGGAGAGCAGACTTTTCCCTGCAGTGTTATTGACTTTGGTTATGCAGAGCAGGGTTTTGTTGGATGAGCGTAGAGGGCGATTTGCAGAATATTGGTTTAGAAGTTGGTTTAGGGCTGGGGTTTTCTGAGGGTTCCTTATTATGTTGAAGGTGAGGACTAATTGGTGATAGCTAATTAGCTGAGTGAGTTCTAACCACTGTAGTTGCTTCACGGCAAGACAGTGATGACTCCTAAAAGTGGAGTTGTTAGTGAATTTTGCAATTTTATTGTAACATGTCTAGTTTGTTTAGGTCTGTTTTCCTGATATGAATTAGGATTGGTGAAGCATACATTAGAGTAGACAAGAGGTGGGTTTGGGCTAAGGAGATTCTAGCTTGGTCCGATAGGAACTGTTTGTGTTTCTATAGGGTTCCTAGTTTCTTATGTACCATTGTGATAGTTTGTGAGATATGGACATTAAAGTTTAGATTGTTATCTATTTCAACCCCGAGCAGCTTAGTGTGAGGGGAGGAGGAGATTGTGGTCCCATTTTTGGAGGTGATAATGAAGGTAGGAGGTATAGATTTGGATTTATTGGGGGGGAAAGGAGTACTTTGGTCTTGTTGGGGTTTAGAATGAGTTGGATATCGGTAATCCATTGTTCCATGGAGCAGAAGGATTCTTGGGTAAGGTTTTGAAGAGTGGTTATGGATGGGGCTGAACAGATTAGGGTAGAGTCATCTGCGTACAGTATAAGTGATACATGCAGGGTAGAAATATGTAGTTTGTTTGTGAAAATGGTGAATAGTAGAGGACCCAGTATTGATCCTTGTGGGACGTCTATAGTAGTTGGTAATAGAGTAGATAGTGTACTATGTCATTTAACTGATTGTTTTCTGTCAGCGAGATAGCTTCTAAACCATGAGGTAGTAGAGCGGGTGAAGGATAAGGTTTACAGAGTGTCTAAGAGTAGGTTATGGGAGACCATATCAAATGCTTTTCATGGCTGAGATGAATTTGTTGTCGTTTCTTAGATGGTTAATCTGATTGGTAAAGTAGAGCAGTGGTTGTGCAATGGTTTGTGCAGAAACCATGCTGTGTGGGGGAGAGGAGGATATGTGAGGATTAAAAAGTGCATTACCTGGGTGTTTATACATTTTTCCAGAAGCTTGGAAAGTGGGAACAAGATAGCAATTGGCCAGTAGTTTTATAGTTCATAGGATTTTCCACCTTTGTGAAGGGGAATTATATGTGACACTTTCCATAGATGGGATACGTAGGTTTCTTGTATAGAGCAGTTTATAAGAATTGAGACAGGGTAGGCTAGTGATTCTGCAGCTAATTTTACAAAATTTGTGGGTAAACCATCTGCTGCAAGTGTGGTGGGTTTTAGTTTAGAGAGTAGCTTTTTAACTGAAGAGGTTGGTACAGGTGAGAGTGTGAAGGTGGGTATGTTAGTTTGTTCTACAGTTGGGGTGGTTTTAGTGTTCTTGTTGGATAGTTGGATAGATAGTATGAGGATAGATTCTTTGAAGTGATGGTTGAATTCTGAAGCTATGCCATCATTATCAGAATTGATGTTGGGAGATGGGGTGGTGGTTTTGCCCAGTTTTAGAAGGGTATTGATGGCCTGCCAGAACTTTTTGGGGTTTATAGAGTGCTTGTTTTGGATGTCTAAGAAGTAGTTGTTTTTATCTACCTTTGTTTGGGTGTTGGCCTTATTTAGTAGTTCCTGATATTTCTGTCTGTCTTGGATAGTGTTATTCTTTTTCCAGTTTTTCCAGGCATTGTCTCTGGCTTTTATTAAGGTTTTTGTTGTCCTACTTAACCATGGAGCATAGTTAAATTTAGTCCTGAGTTTCCTGATGGGAGTTAGTATATTTAGAATAGTCATAAATGTAGTATTAAAAAACTCAACTGCCTGGTCTGAAGGTAGAGTTTTTAGTGGATTCCAGGCCTGTTGCTGGATCACACTGTTAAGAGTTTGTGGATTGACTTTGTGCTCATCCCTAGTCTCCTTGAATAGCACGGGTTTGGGTATTTATGCCTGTTTACGAAGGAGCAATGTGGGGCAGTGGTCACTCAATGTATCAGGTAAGCAGCCCATGTGATAATTTTCTGTGGGGATATTAACTAGTGTCCAATCTAGAATGGAGGTTCCACTGGATTTTTTTTTCTACTCTTGTGGGTTCTTGGATTAGTTGTGAGAATCCAAATAAGTTAATATGGTTTGAGGGGTTGTTGGAGTTGCAGGCTAGCCTAAGTTTAGGTCGCCTAGCAGGATGGTTTCTTGGGCTAGGTTGATTGTGGCCCATTGTAGTATCACTTCTATTATAGGTGAGTTATTTCCTGGAGGAATATAACTACAGAAGATGTTGATTCACTTTTTGTTTTTAAGGAACACAACTGAGCCTAATGTCTCTGCATTCTGGAATTTGGGAAGTGGAGTTTTTAGTGGTTGGCGGTTGAGTGTATTTTTAAATAAGATTGTAACTCCACCTCCCTTTTTGGTACCTCTATCTTGCCTTAGGTTGTTATAGCCTGGGGGAAGAATTTCTTCATTTTGTGTGGGAGGTTTTAGCCAGGTCTCTGTAACTTTTAGTATGCCTGGGGAGTAGTGGGATATGAATGCGTGAAAGTCATGTAGTTTGTTGGATATGCTGTGTATGTTTATATTGATAATAAGTAGGTCTGACTTGTGTTTCTGGAATAGGATTGGGTTGCTTGGACCTGGGTTGGGGTGTATGTCCCTTGAGATTAGTAGCCATTTTTTAAGGAATAGTGTGAGTTTTATGGCATAGGCTACATCTATGTGTTTTCTGGGTACTGTTAGCCTTTTGTGAGGCAGTGTGGTTGTTGTTTTGTGTAAGTAGAGTAATAAGTTGTTAAATAGTGTGGAGCATATTACTATATTTGTATGAGGTTTTGTGTGTGTGTGTGTGTGTGTGTGTGTGTGTGTGTGTGTGTGTGTGTGTGTGTGTGTGTGCGCGTGTGTGCGTGTGTGTGTGCGTGTGTGTGTGTGTGTGTGTGTGTGTGTGTGTGTGTGTGTGTGTGTGTGTGTGTGTGTGTGTGTGTGTGTGTGTCTGGGTGCGTGTTATGTGGTAGGTAGTGTTTGTTGGTATGTTAGAGTGTATGTTTGTGGTGTAAGCTAGAGTGGTGAGAGTTAGTAGTAGTGGTCCTAGTATGCCTTGCAAGGTGTGGGTGGGGTGTACAGAGGAGGTTGTTGTGATGTGGAAGTGAGAGTGGATCTAATGACTGAGGGATGGTAATAGGCTGTTTTGGAGGGGGTGGAGATATATGGGCTATAAGTGTAGGACTGCTGGGGGTGGGTGGTATTAGGGGACAGGGAGGGGAGCGGAGTGAGCCCAAAGGGCAAGCGGAGCAGGCTAGAGCAAGAGAACCTAAAGCTGCAAAAACCTATCAGTAGCAGCAAGAGACTGACTGAGCAAGAAGGTAGCTTAGCCTAAAGATAAGGTAAGTGAGGTGCAATAATTAACCTGTGGTTAGCTTCCCTAGGAGGGAGTGGGAAGTTGGAACTATAGAATGGGGAGTATGCTTTAACTAGAAATTCCACCCAGCTATGGTAAGAAGGATGGATTATTAGAGTATGTTCCTACCGTGTGGCCAACTTCAGTGAAGCTCTCCAAGTTAGAAGCTGAATGGAGCTCAGTGCTGCTGTGCTCACCTCACAGAGATGGTAACAAAGTAACAGAAAATTGTTAAAATCAAATTCAGTGACATTCACCTATTAATTACTTCTACTGGAAGGCTTGTGTTTACAAGTTGAGATTTCCCAGGGCTGATTTGTGCTTTAGCTGGAAATTGCTTCAGAACCAAACACGGTGGTGTTGGGGGGGGTGCAATCCCAAGGCTTGTGGATGGCCCGAGCAAAAGTGAGCACAGACTAAGAGAAACTTATATATATATATATATATATATATATATATATATATATATATATATATATATATATATATCTTCCAGTGTGTAACACAGCATAATGAAAGGTGTGGAATATAAGGTGCGTAAGATGGGTTGGGAGGTGGGTTGGGAGGTAAGGTGGGTTGGGAGGGTGGCCTAATCATTAAAGTGTTTGCCTTACAAGCACAAGGTGCAGGGTTTGAGTCTCACAAGGGATAATTGGCTAGGCTTAAAATGGCTCACAAGGGCAATTAGCGTAGTACTAACCTATGAACCTATGAACCTAAGATAGGATGGTAAACACTGCATCATACCGTGTGGTACAAAAACTAATGACATAGAAAGATGAATGGTGTATTCGACTATGTAATGTTGTAATAAGAAGGGTATTGCATTATATGTAACACAGTGTGCTTAAAAATGCATCATGAAGGGTGAGAAAAAAGGTTATAATGCAATGTGTAACAGAACAATGAAAGTTGGATCACAAACTGAAATTCAGATGCCTCAGATTGTGTGTAATGTAGTGGGATACAAGATGTATCATAGACACGAGGTACAGAGCTTGACTCTGCCCTCAGGTTATTGACACTCCACTAATTTGAAGAAAATAATTGTGGTTAAACAAAAAAGAAATTGTTATAAATTACTAACTCTTTGCAAGTTATATATTGCATTTATTTCACTTCCTGTATAATCAGAGAATATTGACAAAAACTGTCTTAACAAAATCAAGCCTTCTGTTTCTGGAATAGCTGCGGATAAAGATGTTACATTGTAGCCCTACAAACTTCATTACCAGTAAAGTGCCAATTAAGAGGCTTAAATATAGGGGTAGCGTTTATGCTTCTTGGTTTAATTTTGAGAACAAATACAGATATAAAAGTTATATGCTTTGTAGGTATCTGCAGTTATGACTGAGTAAAATGTGGGATTTAAAGAAATCTTTTGAGCCTTAGGTACTCCAGGTTATAAGGTTATATGTGAGTATAAAACTGACAACAAAAGAATGTAGCCTTGTTGATGTCACTTAGGGACATATTTTGTATTCACATTCATTACTCAGTGTGTCAAATTCATATAGTTAATCTTGGCCATTACTGCCAGAACATTCCCCTTAGCTGTCTTCATTGAATGTTTGAGACAATGGTGTCTGCTGATGCTACATTAAAGAATTTATTTGGATTAAACATTGGAGCGTTTCACCCCTTGCCACCACTGAAAATGGGCTCTATCTCAGTCAGACTTTCATTGTAAACAAATGTTAAATAATAAATAAATAAATTAAAATATGTTATCAGTGACCTAATACACTGATCACACATTCAAAGGAAAAGTAACAAGATTTGAAAGACTAGGATGATTAATAACACTTTTTCTTAAATAAATGCATATACCTTATATCGATAGAAAGACTATCCTGCAAGGTAAAATATAAATTAAATTTTAAAAGTATAAAGTTTAAGTTCACACAAGGTCTTGACTAGATCCACTCTTGAGGAAGATATAAAAGATAAACATCTTGACAAGGCCTTATTTATATAGAGGTTATTTCATTGAAACTCTCATTCGTAATGCCCTCATCTATATCTGCCTTGATTTGTTTTCTGACTGCCCCTGTTGTTCTGATAATTGAGCCTGTTACTGTCTTGGACTATCATCTACCATGTGAGTGATTTGAGTGCCATAAAAATTCACACCTGTCTGACTGGGTCCTATCAGAGTTACTGGTGTTTTCCCAGTCTTGCTGGCATTACGCATTACTTCTTTAGTTTGGTGCAGGTCCCTGACTAAACAAATTCTGTAATACTGTTATTTGTCTCAGTAGGTAATTTAGAAATGATGTTCAGTTTCTGTTTATTCAGTGGAAAAGCAGAACCATAAGCATACATTGTTTCTTCTTTTTTAATTGTATGTTTTTTATGTTGATTATAATTTTAATGTATCTTTCACTATTACAAAAATCACATTAGAATTTTCTTGAAAGACACAGTTGGCATAATAGTTAAGGACTTTGTTTCTCATGCACAAGATACAAGGCTCTATCCTGACCTCTGGCCAATGCCTTTATGGAGTTTATATGTTTTTCCTCTGTCTCTGTGAGGTTACTCCTACCTCCCAAAAAACAGTGTTTCCACCTCAAACTCACCCAAGAGTAGAGTTGTAGCATGAAGTACAGATTCTAGAAGGTTCCTATCAGGTGAAGAGCAACAGATGATTGGACTATAAACATGCTAGTATCAGTGCACTTAAAGAAAGGTGATGTTCACAACTGTGGGTACTACAGAAATATCAAACTCCTACCATACTGCATGAAAATTCTAGGGAGGGTAATTTATAAATGGTTATGCAGAGTAGTAGAAAGTAGGATGGGAGATGAGCAGTTCAGATATCGAACAAGAGATGAGGAAAAGTCCTAGATGTGGAGAAAGCATATGACAAAGTCCCAAGTAAGCTGATTCGGGCAGTTCTTCAGTGGTTCAAAGTTCCAAAAACATTGATACAATTTGTGCAGGCTATGTACAAGAACAGAATGACTCAAGTAGGAACAGTGTTCAGACATACACAGGGGTTTCCCAGTGAGAGTGGGTGTGCATCAGGGTTCAGCTCTGAGTTCACTGCTGTTTGTAGTAATGATGGACTACATTAGCAAACAGGTCAGAAGGGACAGATCAACAAAATTATTGTGTGCACACGTGTCTGTATTAGGCTTTGTCAGATTTGTTGACTGTAGGAATGCCCAAGAATCAATAGATCATTACTGAAGAGTCCTCATCTGTATCAACAATAACTCGATACCAGTGTCCTCTTATAGGTCATTGCGGAAAACTTTGGAAGTGCTGGGCTTCAACACTTTATTTACTTTTGCAAGTTGTTTTCCTTTAATTCTGATAGACAGAGGGAGACAAAATCCCAAAAATAAAACATTGTTCTTGATAGTCATCAAAACCCTATCATGCATGCATGGCACAAGCAAGAATATCTGTTACATTGTGTTACATTGTTACATTGCTACATTGCACAATTACCAACACAGAATGGAAAGACATTCTAGCAAGATACTCAGACAGAACACTTCCATATATAACCCAAATCAAATATATAAAACCAATTCATTATTGACATGTGACCCCAGATTTTATTAACATACACAAAAGGGACAATGCTGGCATGTGTTGGAGGTATGGCAAAATTCAGGCTAACTACCTTCACATGGTTTGAGAATATGTAGTTATCCAACTTTTTCGAGAATTAAAAAATTAACTGGAAAAATAATTACTTTACTCCCCACCCCAATTATCTGGAACAAGAATTGCTTTACCCCCCCCCCCCAAGATGTGCATTTCTGGATTTTGGGTGTCCCTTCAGGATATTATTCTAAAACTGACAAAAATGGAACACAGTGGATATGATTAATTATATCGCTCCTACTCTCTACAACATTTAAACATCAGAAAAAGTTAAGTCTTAACTAGTCCAAATGTTTCTTTAAACTATTTCTTAGTCTGAGAACATGGTCAAGTGAGAAAATAGATAGCAAGGTACGGGAAGAATATATCTCTTTATTTTGACATTTATTTAATTTTGATGCTTAAACTTTTATTATTGGATCTAAATTATTAGTTGAAGAAGAATATCACCAGCTAGCAAGATAAGGCATTATACAACAGGAGGCTTGTCAATTTCGAATAGCGACTGGATCAATTATTGGATAATGTGGATGTAACGAGGATCGATCATCAGAATAGATGATAACTAAAACAATGAACAATGCTTCTTCGCTTGTTACTGCTGATGAATGTGACTGCACAGATGATTTTATCAGGATAACCTATGGCTGTATTAGCTATTAATGTTCATTGTAATATCATGTTTCTATGCTTGTGTTTATCACTCTGGTTAACTGCACTTTTCTATCGTAGCCTTAGACTTGTTATAAGACTGTGATTATTAATTCAGGATGTTCATACCCATTGGATCACCAGTTTGGTTACGGATGTTACTATCATAATTCAATTTGTTCTTTGTATCTCACAAGTTGTTATCTCCTAATAAAGTCATCATTTTGAAAAAATAGACCAGAGCTATTAAAATAAACATGATTAACAATGATACTCTACATTTCATTGATATGTTTTTATATACTTAGATGTCAATCTTATAAAATCCAGGCCTTCACAAGGCAAAACTGTCATAATTTTCTACATCTCATATTTATATCGTGATTGTTTCTGAAATAAATGAATTACTGACATCTTCTGATTGTAAGGCAAACTGTTTTAAATTATTGATATTTACTTAGGTTCATAGGTTCATAAGTAGGTATTAGGCTATTGGCCCTAGGGCCTATATAAGCCTAGACAAAAAGGTATCCTGGCTTTCGCCACCCAAGAAAATTAATTTTCCTGTGCCCCTGTCGAGAAGAGCCACAGAGGGGATCCCCGGGGTGAATTTCCTATTTCCCATCCAGTCATCAAGATTTTTCTTGAAGAGCGCTAATAAGGAACGTGTCTGATATAGATAGGTAGCTTGTTCCAGAGTATGGGAAGTCTCTGGGACAGGAATCTATCCCTCCAGCATGTTCTGTTTATTGTGGTGACAAGGTTTAGGTCCCTAGAGCACGTAGCTTGGAGGGATTGGGATTTCTTTAAGTGGAGCATGTCCAACAGCTCTGGGTTTGACATAGCTTTGTATGTTAGGCAGAGATTGCCTCTGAGTAGGCGATATGTGATGGAGTAAAGCTGGAGTTTTTTGAGACGGTCTGCGTAGGGCATCTGTTTGAGGCCAGTAATCCTCTTTGTGAGGTATTTCTGTGCCCTTTCCAGTTGTTGTAGATGTCTTGTGAGGTACATACCAAAAGGGGCGCTGTATTCTATAATGGGTCTAATGAGTGACGAGTAGAGGGGAACAATTACCTCTTTTTTTCCTGGATGAGAAATGTTTTTTGATGAGGTGTGCCATGTAGAAGGATTTCCTGACTACAGTGGCGATGTGATTATCAAAGGAGAGACAACTGTCCACCTGTGTCCCAAGGTCTCTTATCACACTTTCGGTGTTAAGTAGACTACCACCTATGTGGTAGTTCATGGGGACAGAGTTTTCACCAAAAGGGATGACAATGCACTTTTTAGCACTGAGCTTGAGGCCATGGCTGACACCAGGCTTCTGTCTCAGTGAGGCCCTTTTGTAGGATGTCCACATCATTAGGAGTTTTGATTATGGCTCTTAGTTTTCAGTCATCTGCGAACTTCGTTAGCCAAAGACCTTCTGTGTTAGCCTGTACTTCAGAGAAGTAGATGCCAAACAGGAGAGGACCCAGGACAGAACCCTTTGGTACTCCACTTGTCACTGGTCTGAAGTCGGATTTGGAGTCTGCTACTTTCACAGTGTGGGTTCTGTCAGTGAGCCAGCTGGCAACCCATCTTGTGACATAGGAATTTGTACCTAGTTTTGTGAGTTTATCTATAATTCCAGAGTGGGGGATGGTGTTGAAAGCCTTGGCGAGATCTAGATAGGCTGTGTGAACCACCTTACCCTCATCAACGGCTTTGGTGACCGCTTCAAAGAAGTGTATCAGGTTTTAGGAGACATGATCTGCCTTTTACAAACCCGAACTGGGTGGGGTCCAGAGTTTGGAGATTACCAGTGTCATTGTTTATAAGTTCCTTGATGATACATTCCATAGCCTTGTAGACTAGGCTTGTCAGGCTAATGGGGCAGTAGTTCCCGATGTCCGTGGTGGCTTCCCCTTTGTGGAGTGGGATGACCGTCACTGTGCACCATTCAGTGGGCACAAAGCCTGAGGTAAGGCTATGATTGAACATGGTGTTTAGGTGGGATGCCAGTTCATTCCACAGTTCATGTAGAACGCAGCCTGGGATGTTGTCAGGTCCCATGGATGCTGTGTTCTTGGCTTTGGAGAGAGTATTTTTTACCTGTGCAGCCATGATTACAGGAACTTTGCATTCTCCTGGTATAGAGATAGGCCCTTTAGGGGGTGAGAAGTGGGTAAAGTTAGCACTGAACCTATCTGCCAGGATGTTGGCAATATCAGTCGGTTCTGTATATTTAATGCCATTGTACTGTAACTCAGAGCAGATCTGAGTGCTGCCATTGAGATTCTTGACATAGCTATAGAATGCTTTGTGGTTGTCTTGAGAATCAGAGGCAATTTTGTTTTCATAACTAGCTTTGGGGGATTTTATGAGAGATCTCAGCTTCTTACTGAGGCTGACCAGGGAGTTCCTCTAATCATGGGATTGTACTCTTTTTTGCAACAGTTTCTTTCTTCTGTTGTAAAGTTTGTTTATGGCAGTGGACTACCAGATCGGTTTCCTTTTTTTGGAGGATAGCATCTTGGTTCTTTTATGGATTGCATGATCCATGCACTCGTGTAAGTGCTTATAAAGTGCATTTGTATAGGATTCATCAGTCGTACCTCTATTGTCCGTCTGCATGGGTGTCATGAAGTTTGCCATTTCTGTCTTAAGAAGTGGGAAGTCGTCTTTTGAGAAATTTTTTATGGTGGTTTCCCTAATGGGGGTGGGGGCAGGATGTGGATGTCTAGGGTGATTAGTTTGTGGTTGGATCTGACCAACGAGGAATTGACCACTGGTGTGAAACACCAGTCACCCATGTTGGTATTGACCAGGTCTAGGATATTGTGCCTCTGGTGAGGGTGTGGATAAGTTGATCCAATGCATTGGAATTTATGAATTCCAGAAAACATTGAGCAAAAGAGTTGGTACATGAGTAGTTTTCCCAGTTAATGGTGGGATAGTTGAAATCGCCCATTATTAGGGTGTTGGGTTGTACCCTAATTTTTTCCAGTGTATCAGGAAATGAGGAGTGGGAATCCTGGGGCATGGGGGGGGATCTCTAGCAAGCTAAAATTTGGATTGCAGTCTTGCCCAAAGTTAATTGCACTTGGATAATCTCGGATGCATTATGCTGAGCAACTAGCCTGGAGGTGTGGCTATCCTTAATGAATATGGACACGCCTCCGCCTTTAGTGTTTTGGTCCAGGTTAGGTGTCCGAAAGGTGTGGTATGAATTATAGCCTGGTAATGCAGGGATGCTCTCTAGAGCCTTGAACCAGGTCTCTGTCACTGAACAGATGTTGATGTTCTCCATTTTAAGGAGTGCCTCAAGTGAGTGGATTTTGAGGTTTAGACTTCTAGCACTGAGTAGCATTGCCCTCAGATTTTGCTTGCTTGCACCTGTTACCATGGTGAATTTGTCATTTGAACCTTGCCTAAAAAAGGCACTATAGGGGTGGCACGAGCCTTAGCCAGTATCCAGAATCTCAAGGGCAACAGGTGCAGGCCATCTCTAGCAAAGCATCGTGGTCTGTTGATCATGTCATCCCAGGCAGACAGATACTGGATCCCCTTAGAATGAGACCAGAAGCTTAGCCAATTATTGAAGTCAATCATTTTGTCTTTGTACTGTGGTATCATTCTGGGTGATGGCAGGATGCTACTCAGGGCTAGGGTCATACCTGCCTGGGCTACAAGATCGGTCAGCTCCTCCATGTCTCTTTTCATTTAGTCCACGGAGGTATGTTTCAGGTCATTCACACCAACATGGGCAATGACAGAGTCATATTTGTACTTGTTGTGGAGTGACCTGAGTGTGTGCATTACGTGGTGGATCCTGGCACTCGACAGGCAGCTGACAGTAACTTTCTCCTTGTTTAGCCTGGTGAGTGGAAAATCAGTGTGCCTGACTATAGAGTCACCTATGACTAGAGTGTTGGGTACGTTGTTATGCCTTATGGGCTGTGGGTTGAGTGGCACACTGAGTTTGTGGGCTATGTATCATTTGGGTTGTGTTGAGAGGTGGAGGTTGCTTTCATTTCTCCTTTGGAGGTCCCTGTTGCTTGGGCAGATTTTTATTGAGAGCCTCTGTGAATGTAGGTGTGCATTTTGTGTTTATATGTGTGTGTTATGGTGGTGTAGATTTTGAAGGACTATGTGATGAGTGTGGTGTGGTGCAATTGTTTACCTTCTCCTCTTGACTGTCTGGTCCAGTCTTGGGTGAAGAGAGCTTTACTTCCAGTTTGGCTATATAAGTGCATCTATCATGGGTTGTAGTGTTGGGTGGTAGGAGGAGAGGGTTGTCTTCCACATCTAATGTCTGATGTTGGTTTTCTATGTATATGCTTTCAAATACACCCGGATCTGGTATAGACTAAAAGTACAGGCAGAGATCACCTACATGCAATTTTTAACAAACAAAAAAATTACTAAAAGATACTGAGACTTTTCTGAATAGTTTAAGTTTTTAAACTCTATGATTTTTCTAGTAATAAACAATATATTTTCACATTCTTTCATGTGGCTTCTTCATAGCGTAGAAACACAGCATTATTTTAAATAATAGATCAGATCATTGAGGTATTAAGTGGTGCAGCGGTCTCTATGAAGTGACCATTTAGAATGACATGAGTCAAAGAATATATTTTACTGACCTTTGTACACTCACACTACCAATTTTACCAGATCTTTAATTATAGTTTCATTATTTATGACTTGATCATTTATTTTTTTAATTATAGCGATATCATGTTTGCTGAGTCTTATGATATAACATAACAGTATTATGATGTATATTTGTATACTATAGGTGAGGTCATTACCACTGCATCTGATGTGTTTTTTTGTTCACCTTCTTAAACGTCTCTGGCATCTTTCATTAAAGTAATTCTTCTGCTCAGTTTGCAGTCATCAGCGTGATCATCATGATGACCACAGTAACCAATTCTGTTATGGTCTGAAACAGAAATCTTATTATCTAAGCTGCTATAATGGCTGCTTATGACCCAGTAGTGTGTACTGAAGTATACTCACTGGCGTTTAGGATAGGGGAATGGAATACAAAACTAAAAATATTCAGAATAAAACTCAGTACAGTTTGTTTATTTATTTATTGACATTTGTTTACCAGGGACATCCAGTTGGGTGTGTTGCCCATTTTCAGTGTTGGGCTATGCCGAAAAGCTCCATAATACATGTGATGGGTATTTGTATAAGACATTAAAATATTAATCACAAGAGTATTAAATAAGATTAATAATCAAAATCGGGTACAATAAATGAATTACACTTAAAATAAGGTACATTATAAGGTTACTAAGTGAATGAATGAGGAGGCAGGGAGAAATTTAGTAAGGATTATACAGGTGAGATATTTGTAATAAAGTTAAGAATGTAGTAATGTAGGATTGAGAAATTAGGTAGGGGAATGAGTAAGTCATGATAGAAGTTAGACCACTGCAGGAATGGTAGAAACGGATATTGTAAACGGTAAAGGTGTACAAACTGGTGATGGTGAAATGGATTTTGTAAGTCAGTTGCAACTGCAGTAAATGGGGAAAATGAGAAGAAGCTGAGAATTTAGACAGAAAGAAAAACAATGGAACATACAGCAAAATCTACTGCAGTAACAGTAAACAAATGACTTACGATCCTTAATTTATAAGGACTGAAAACTGCTGAATATCATAGAATGTATTCTCAAGACTTGTGTTAGGAAAACAAAAAGTTATTGACTAAATTAGTTAGAAAGCAAACATTATCATTTAAATGTTTATAAAACATTTGGCTATGAAGAGTTACAGTGAGTAGAAATGTCCATACTGGAAACAAGAACAGACCCTCAGAAGTAAATGGGATTATGTGTTTGAGCTTTCATGGTATCTGACTTGGAGGATGCACCACTGAAACAGATTTCCTCAAAGATTTTGCAGGCATAAAGTAAAATTGGATTTGAAGAAGCAGTGATTGTGGTCAGTTGGGTTATGAGACATAGCTAGATGTAAAATATTTAATGTCTGGAGTCCTTACGCACGCCGCAGAGGACGTGCTATAAAGAAGAATGACAACAGTAAAAGGACAGTGACGGGAATAGTTTCCAATAGCAAAACATGCAGTATAGGGTGGGAGGGTGGCGTAATGGTTAATGTGTTTACCTTAGAAGCACAAGGTGCAGAGTTTGATTCTCACAGGGCGTAATTGGCTAGGCTTAAAAATGGTCCATGAGAACAGTTAGCCTAGTAATAATCTATGAATCTATAAACCATGTTTGTATGTTGCCACTCGTCCACAGTGTTGTATAACATGATATTTAATGAGACTCACAGGCAGCACCTTAGGTACAAACATTTTAGTATCTTTGGACTAGAGTTGCACTAAAAGAAAAATGTAATACACAGGCAGGAATTTAGTTACTTAGAGGTTTAGGAAGTACCCTAACAAATACAGACTAATCTAACATCATCAGTCTGTAAGATAAGAAACAAATAATAAAAAGCAATCTCCTTTACCGTAGTAATTATGACTTACAGATTGAAGACTCCCCAGCAAGTAAGCTGTTTAGTGTCTGACTGCATATGATCAGGGTATCAGAGTTGTTATCTCCAAACACTGGAAGTACAAGCTGCTGATGAACCATGCATCCTATCATTATCACCACACAGAAATGACTTTATTATTACATGCAGGATCTGCTCGGAAGTGTTTCTGATTGGTGTGCAGCAGTGACAAGTCACACAATGATAGGACGAGCTCCATTCCAACACAATGAAATGGAAAAGTGCCTCTTAGAATATTTATTGATTGCAAACTAGAATGTGGCATTTAGCATTTTGAAAGTGACTGTATAACACCTAGTAAAGTGTTATTTTATAGGTTCATAGGTTGGTACTAGGCTATCAGCCCTAGGGCCTATACAAGCCTAGCCATAACAATTCCCTGGATATTTCTTCCCACACTATTTACTTCCCTGGACCCCTGTCTAGCAGGGCGACTGACGTGATCCCCGGGGTGAACTTCCTTTCTCCCATCCAATCGTCAAGGTTCCTTTTGAAGAGGACCAAAAAGGCACTCTGCTTGACATGTATGGGCAATCTATTCCAGAGTCTGGGGAGTCTCTGGGTCAGGAACCTATCCCTCCAGCATGTTTTGTTTATTGTGATGACAAGGTTTAGATCCCTGGAGCATGTGGCTCTGAGGGATTGAGATTTCTTTAAGTGTAGCATGTCCAACAGCTCTGGGTTTGACATGGCCTTGTATGTTAAGCAAAGATCGCCTCTGAGTAGACGATATGCGACAGAGTATAGCTGGAGTTTTTTAAGGTGGTCAGCGTAGGGCATCTGCTTTAGGCCTGTGATTCTTTTAGTGAGGTATTTCTGTGGCCTTTCCAGTTGTTGCAGATGTCTTGAGAGGTACATACCAAACGGGGCATTGTATTCTATAATGGGTCTAATGAGGGATGAGTACAGTGGGACAATGACCTCCTTTTTTCTGGATGAAAAGCCCTTAGTGATGAGGTGTGCCACATAGAAGGATTTCCTGACTGTTGTGGCGATGTGGTTATCGAAGGTGAGACCACTGTCCACCTGTGTCCCTAAGTCTCTTATCAAACTTTCGGTGTTTAGCATACTGCCACCTATATGGTAATTCATGGATACATGTTTTTTCCCAAAGGGGATAACTATACATTTCTTGGCATTGAGCTTGAGCCCATGGCTCTGGCACCAAGCATCTGTTTCTGTAAGGCCCTTTTGTAGAGTATCCACATCATTTGGGGATTCAATAATGGCTCCCAGTTTGCAGTCATCTGCAAACTTTGTTATCCAGAGTCCCTTAGTGTTGGCCTGTACCTCAGAGAAGTAGATGCCAAACAAGAGCGGTCCCAGGACTGAACCCTGAGGTACTATACTTGTCACTTGTCTGGAGGTGGATTTGGAGTCAGCTACTTTTACAGTGTGGGTTCTATCAGTAAGCCAGTTAGCAACCCATTGGGTGACATACGGATTAATGCCCAGCTTAGTAAGTTTATCTATGATTCCAGAGTGGGGGATGGTGTCAAAGGCCTTGGCAAGGTCTAGATAGGCTGTGTGGACCACCTTACCCTTGTCCATGGCTCTGGAGACTGATTCAAAGAAGTCAATCAAGTTTAGGAGACAAGATTGGCCCTTCACAAACCCAAACTGGGTGGGGTCCAGTGTTTGAAGGTTGCCAATGTCTTTGTTTATAAGTTGCATGATAATACGCTCCATGGCCTTGCAGATAAGGCTTGTCAGACTGATGGGACAGTAGTTTCTGGGATCCAAGGTGGATCCCCCCTTGTGAAGTGGGATAACTGTAGCTGTGCGCCACTCAGTGGGCATGAAACCTGAGGTGAGGCTATGATTAAACATGACACTTAGGTGAGGTGCCAGTTCATATTGTAGTTCATGTAGTACACAGCCCGGGATGTCATCTGGTCTCATGGATGCTGTATTCTTAGCTTTGGAGAGTGCATTTTTTACCTGTGTGGCTGTTATTACCAGAATTTGGCAATCTTCTGGTATTGAGATGGGCCATTTAGGGGGTGAGAGGGGGGTGAAGTTGGCACTGAATCGATCTGCCAGGATATTGGCAATATCCTTGGGATCAGTATATTTAATGCCATTCTGTTTTAGCTCAGAGCAGATCTGAGCATTGCCATTTAGATTCTTGACATAGTTATAGAATGCCTTGTTGTTGTCTTTGAAATCTTTGGCAATTTTATTTTCGTAACTAGTTTTGGAGGATTTTATGAGGGATCTCAGTTTCTTACTGAGGCTGGTAAGGAAGTTTTTTGCATCCTGGGATTTTCCTCTTTTCTGCAACAGTTTCTTCCTTTTGTTGTAAAGTTTGTTTATGGCAGGGGACCACCAGATTGGCTTCTTTTTTTTGGATGAGAGCATCTTGGTTCTATTTGGGATGGCACGATTTATGCATGAGTGGATGTGCTCGTACAGTGCCTTAGTGTAGGATTCAGCAGTTGAACTTTCAGTTCCCTTTGCATGGGTGTTATGAAGTTTGTCACTTCTGACTTGAGTAGCATGAAGTTGGCTTTGGAGAAGTTTTTTATGGAGTTTCCTTACTGGGGGTTGGGGTGGGATGTGAATGTTAAGGGTGATTAGCTTATGGTCAGACCTGACTAACGAGGGGGTGACCATAGGTGTGGAGCATTGATTTCCCATGTTGGTAATGACCTGGTCTAGGATATTGGAGCCCCTGGTGGGACTATGGATTAGTTTATCCAGGGCATTGGAATTTATGAATTCCAAGAACCATTGGGCAAAGGTGTTGGTACATGAATAGCTTTCCCAGTTAATGGCAGGGTAGTTAAAATCACCCAGTATTAGGGTGTTTGGTTCTATCTTAATATTTTCCAGTATGTTTAGAAAGGTGTAGTGAGAATCTTGGGGTACAATTTGGATTGCAGTCTTACCTAGTGTTAGTTTCACCTAGAGAATTTCAGACGCATTGTGTTGGGCAACTAGCCCGGTGGTGTGAATATCCTTGGTGAATATTGACACTCCTCCACCTTTAGTGTTTCGGTCCTACTTTGGTGCGATGTTCTCCATTTTAGGAGTGCCTCGAGAGAGTGCATTTTGAGGTTTAGACTTCTAGCATTGAGTAGCATTACCTTCAGATTTTGCATGCTTGTACCTGTTACGGTGGTGGTTTTGTTCTTTGAACTTTGCCTAAGAAAGGCACTATAGGGGTGGCAAGAGCCTTAGCCAGTAACCTGAATCCCAGAGGCGACAGGTGCAGACCATCTCTGGCAAAGCATCGTGGTCTGTCAATCATGTTGTCCCAGGCAGACAGATACTGGATCCCCTTTGAATGACACCAGAAGCTTAGCCAATTGTTGAAGTCAATCATTTTGTCCTTATATTGTGGTATCATTCTGGGCGAATGCAGGATGCTACTCAGGGCTAGAGTCATACCTGCCTGGGCCACATGATCCTAGAGCTCTTCCATGTCTCTTTTCATGTACTCCAGGGAGGTACGTCTCAAGTCATTCACTCCAACATGGACAATGACAGAGTCATATTTGTACTTGTCGTGGAGTGACTTGAGTGCATGCGTTATGTGGGGGATCCTGGAACCCGACAGGCAGCTGACTGTAATTTTCTCCTTGTTCAACCTGGTGAGAGGGACATCAGTGTGCCGGACTATAGAGTCACCTATGACTAAAGTGTTAGGTACATTGTCTTGCCTTAGGGGCTGTTGCTGGGTGGCACACAGGTGTTTTGAACTATGTGACACTTTGGTTGTGATTGGTGTTTGTTTGCGTTTCAGCTTCAGAGGTCCTTGTTGCTTGGGCAGGTTACAGTTAAGGGCCTCTGCATATGTGGATTTAGTGTTGCTATATGTGGGTGTTGGTGGTGTGGGTTTAGAAGAGCTATGTGTTGCTTGAGGTGTAGTGTGGGTGTTAACCTTCTCCTCTTGACTGTCTAGCACAATCTTGGGTGGAGAGAGCTTTGCTTCCATTTTGGCTATGTAAGTGCATCTCTCACAGGTTGTAGTGTTGGGTGGTAGGAGGAGAGGGTTGTCTGTGTACATGAGGCAATTGCTGCATTGCCTCAGTATGCCCAGATTCACCAGGTGGACAGGAGAAATCACCGGAAGCTGACCCTTGGACATGCCTGGTTTGATGCTTTTTTTTGTAAAGTACAGGAGCTGTTTTCCCTTACCTTAGCAAGGTACTTTGCAATTATAGGCTGTTTAATGCCTACTATTAATTTCTCCTTATTAACAAGGAGAGTTGAGTGCTTGTATCAGTTTAAGGCTTCCTAGTGCTTTCCAGCAGGTATTAGAGAAAGTGCTAGTCAAAGGGATGCTTAAAAGTAAGATGAAAAAAAATGCACACTGCAGTGTGCACTAGAGAAGGTAGACGTGAAAGCAGGTAACTTAAGTTTTACCTGTTTAAAAAGCTAAGGTTTAGTGGACAGTTACTATTTTTAAAACAGCAAGATGGGTTGAAAGGGGTGGTCACTTTTGTATTCTGGTACTATGGAATACAGTAGGATGGCCAATAAATTTAAATAGTTGAAGGGGAGGGGGTTTTGATTTAGTGATTACTCACACAAGCAACTGAAAGTAGAGAGGAAATGAGATATATGGTCAGATTAACATAAGAGGCAGGCAACTAGAAAGACAGTGGTATTTAACAAGACAACTATGACTGGGTGGGAGGGCAGGAAAAAAAATTCTGCCTGTCTCAGAAGAGAGAGAGAGCTGTGGTCTCTTTTGAAGTTTTAATATGCTGTTAAAGCAGAATGCAGGTAAAACACAAGGTAAAGAAAACAAACTACAGTATTTAAAATATACAAAATACAAAAAATAAAAGCAAACTAACCTTGCTTTTAATAGACCAATTTAGTTTAATTTTTTTTCATTAACTGAGTCAATGAATTGGTTTGACTTGGACCCTTTCTAGCAATGGCCTAGTGTACAAGACAAGGATAATGTAACATATATAGGGAGAGTACACCGTAGCCAGTCAACTCACAAAGATTTGCTATACCCTTTTTATTTAAAGCTAAAACATAGAATAATATATCCATGCTAAATAACTTGATTTAAAAACAGCAAATATAAAACATGAGTATGCAAATCTAAATGACACACAGAAACAGCTCATTCTGCATAGCTAACATAATTCATTTTTTGCATATTATCAAATGATCCAATCAACATAAAATAAACATAATATCATATTTAAACCAATCACACCAAAATCAGATTGCTGTCTTGCCATCTCCCACACCACAGGAACGATCATTGGGGGAAACATATTTGCCACAGATTTTCCATATCTTCCTTGCTCTGTCTTTAACCCTGCAGTCCACCTACACTCTGAGTAAGCTTCGTGCAAATTCCTACTTTTATCGCTCATACTCCTATCTTACCATATGATTTAACCTTGCAGTGTTATACAACAGTGTTCTCATATCCTCTCCAAAAGTATGAGCTGCATGTTGCAGCTGCTTTTAAAATGTTGCTTCCCACCTACGCTAAAGAAGAGCATCTCCATTTGCTGAGAACAGCTTTCTTGTAGATGCCCTTCTTTTCTTTCATTCATCACTTCAAGGGTTTCTTGAATGCTTTACATCGGCATAACTGACGTACCATTCATTATTGTTCACCCTGACATTCCCAATGACTTCTCTGCCCGATAAGTCATATTCTTTCATTCTGATCGGTGTCTAGAACCTTCTACATAATAACTTCAATATCATTTCTCAGCAGGGACCACTGCCTGCTCTCTTTTCGCTGTTCATTTGGCTACTCCTTCTGCTCTACTAATTTTTATCTTTTGCTTTATAGCTCTGTTTCTTATATATTACCCCACACAACCCCATGGGGACATCCTGTTACCATACTGGGGACATGGGCCCACTTGCCTACTTTGTTTATCTTCTGCCCCTTCTTCCATTCTCTGCCTTAAACTTTAACATTGTGTATACCTCATCCACTCACTGCCATTTAAGTTTTACATCCCACAAAAGTCTATTCCCGCTCTAGAGACCCTCCCTTCCTCAGTAAAACACCAAGCATATAAACCACATTTAACTCCTACTTTACTGGTATTCTACCAGTCACCCTTCCTAATCCTCAGAAAACTTCACATCTTCCACTCTGTCAAGTTTGGCATTTTATATCCTTATCTCCTTCTCACAACTTGCCACATATCATTACTAATTTGAGATCACTTCACTACTGGCTTACTTTCTTCCTCATTTAGCCTGAGAAATGGCCACATAATCATAGCATCTTAACAATCCATAAGCTGTCTGCTTCGAGATGACCATGCTGCACAGTTACACACTAAGTATACCACGGGCCTGTTGCACACATTTTAGGGCCATGCATAAATGCATGTATTCTTTTAGATTCACCTTCCTGGTTGTTTTAAATGTTTTTGTTTAATGCAGCAGCATTTGTTAGAGTGTGTTTTAAGCTGTGTAGTTTTGACATTGTTTTCAATAAGCAGTGAAATAAAATGTGTAATCAATAATGACATGACTACCAATTTCCAAACATTTCAACCTTAAAACACCACTCAGACTGCTATTATAATCCACCAATATCCACACATCGCATGTCTGCTTATGATAAAATAAAAGGCCACAATAAAGTATTCTAATTTGCTTTACCCAAATACACACTAGTCCTGAAAAGACAGGCTAATGATTTTCTAACTTAACCAACTCAGCAGGTTCAGTCATTTTTATCCACAGACATTTCTCAAAAACAAAAATTATAGCTGCATTGCTGAATGCATCATTCAGAGATGTCTGTGTGAAGAAAAAGTAATAATAATAATAACAACGAAAGTTACATATTTCAAATTTGTTTCACACAAACACACAGCAGTCATAGAAAAGTCTTCCAGTTTAATTCACACACATGCACACTAGACCTCCAAAGCTAGGTGAATGACTGTTTAAAAGTAAACAGATGAAAAGAACAGAAGGAACAGAAGGTACTTTCATCCACAGATAGCGTCCTACTCCCACCAGCAGTTATATACACTTTGTTGACTGTTTACACTCCTTACTGTTATGAAGACTATAGAATATAACATACATTTTATTCGTAGCTTTGGCTGAAATGCATGAAATTGTACAACAATTACTAGCATCACATAAGACTCAGCCATGTGTATCACAGGTTAACTAGAAGAGTATTTTTGATGAGAACATTAGAAGTATTAACCACCTAATTACATGCATAAAGTCAATGTGCACAATCTCTACAGAAGGAAACATCATCTATTAATTTCACACTAGATGGAACTATTACTAATTCATATGTTGCTGCTGTCAAACAACCTTGCATTTTAGTGCTTCATCTGCAAAGGTAGTGCCTGCTGCTCTTGAAGAATAAATGCCCTATGTTACATTGAAAAATGGTGTGCAGCTGATATTGCCATAACATTTCTTGAACTAGATCAGCTATGTTGTAGGGAATGGCTGGCAAAAATGCAACAACAGGTTCATAGATAGTTACTAGGTCTGCAGTCCAGGAGATCATTAATAAGCCTAGCCCAGATTCCCAAATTGCCACAATGCACTGTCTGGTTAAATTACTTGCTCAATGTCACAAAGTAGGAGAATAATGTTGGAAAGAGTCAACGCCTGCACTCTAAGCATAGGATATAGCTCATTAACAAGTCAGAGCACAGCCTTCCTCTTTTCTAACTGTAGGACAAAATAGCAGTGTTGAACTAAATGCAGAAATCTTTTACAATCTAATTTTGTAGAGAAGATTGTACCACAGTAATATGCAACTATGACTGCATAACAGATGCCTAAGATGTCAGAGACATAATCATCACTCTGAATAATGCAGACTATATTGACAAATGTTAGTCCCTTCACAGTTGCTGGAGGTTATAAAGATGGTACTGCAAAAATATAGTATTAAAATGAAACATATTAAGTCTACATTGCACAATGCAGGCCTATTAATGAATTAATTCATTATTTTGTGCAATGAATAAAACAAGACAATTAAAGACAATATAAATGATGCAGCAGCATTTGTTCAGCAACCCACAAATCATACAAAAATCAGAAATATTACTGAATATAATATATATATATATATATATATATATATATATATATATATATATATATATGCTAAAACCCTTTCTCACTAGCCAGAACCACTATTGCCTATTCCTACCTTATCTCCACACTTCTCTGTGCTTCTTCCATATATACTAACTTGTCAAATAATAACCTTAACAAGCTAGCCAACACTTACAATAGCATTGCCAGATTTGCTACTGCTTCCTCCTTTATGACCCATCACTGCCATAACCTGAAACAATTAGGCTGCTTAGAGCTTCTGAATCAGATTCACTTTAAACAACTCACCATTGCACACAAAACCCTTTTCCAACCTACCAATACCCCAATACTTGCTAGTCTCATTACCCAATATAAGAACCTTTCAACATTACGCTCATCTAATAAACTACTTGTATCAACATGTAAATCTAATAACATGTCAGGAGATGCTCTGTTCTCAAATGCCATTGGAAAGTACTGCAGCCAATTCCCCCATAAACTTACATCACTGTGTTCATTTACACTTTTTAAACACAATCTGAAACTCTATCTTAAAACCCATTGGTTATGTCCCTGTACAAATCCAGACTAATCTCATACTATATCCCAAATACCCTCTCTTAAGACCTAATTCCTGCTCTGTCTGTGTCTTTTTAGATCAAGGCCTATCCTTGGCAAAAGCATATCTTATCCGAATAGAGATAATTTAAAATACCTAGTTAAATTCTTCTGCATATAATTCTAAAGCATCCTCCCTAAGGCAGGCTACAAGTATTGTTTAAACTGTGAGCATTGCTGAACTGTTGAAACTTGAAGTATGTATTTGTGTAACAATTACTTCCTAGTTACTAATGAAGTCTTGTACATAAAGTCTAAAATATCTTACCTAATGCTTGTAACATGTTTTTTGTATAAAGTGTGAAGATTCCTGAACTGTTTAAAATTTGTAGTATTTAACTGTATAACAACTAGTACCTGTATGTTAGTAGTCTAGTAATCTCCTGGAGCTTATCTCCCCGGGACTCTACTGAAAATGGACATAAATCCAGTTAGAGTATCCCGGCCAACAAATGTAAAATAAAAATAAAATAAAATAAATAAAATATATATATTGAGGGAGGCTTACATGTTTGCAGGACATTTAACATCTCACTTTTGACATCCTTATGTCTTTCCTCTCATTAAGAGTTTCTATCGCTCCTGACATCACACAGTGCATGTCTGACCTACCTCAAAGGCTTATAATGCCATATTATTGGAGCATCCAGAATCAACAGAGCTGGATGATGGTCAAATGGGGCCCTAGGCAGAGTAATGAACAAGGCCAAACCAGCCATACCATTATCCCATTATTTGTCTGCCTCTGAAGACTGAAAATCAAATAAAAAAAGAAACTCATTTAATATGCAGGGGCCAAGCCCCCCTGTACCCTCACCCCATACAACATATTAAAACAGGGACAGGAGAAATAACCACTCCCACTATATCATGACCTCCCACAGGCAAATACCAGAATTTACTGGCACCAAATATGTTTGAGATTTCAAACATTCAGCCAATTGAAGTTGCTCCATATATATAGCATGTGTATATCAAGCTATCCACTATCTATCTATATGTCTATCTATCTATATATGATACTATATCACTGATTCACTAAATCAGCATTCGCTGCATCAGCCTCAAAGGTTTGAATTTTAATAAACCAAGAAAAAGAAATATCATTTAGGTAATCTTTTTACAGCCAGTTTGTTTAATCATAATCTCCACAAAATGCCATAACTCTCCTGTTGCCCTTAAAACCTCTCTCTCATCTGCCTTGAATTTCTTTTTCTTTCTTTCTCTCATTTTTTCATTTAATTATTCCTATTGGTTGACTAATGCTTACACGTTATTATATTTCATTTAATTATTCCTATTGGTTGACTAATGCTTACACGTTATTATATTTCATTTAATTATTCCTATTGGTTGACTAATGCTTACACGTTATTATATTTCATTTAATTATTCCTATTGGTTGACTAATGCTTACACGTTATTATATTTCATTTAATTATTCCTATTGGTTGACTAATGCTTACACGTTATTATATTTCATTTAATTATTCCTATTGGTTGACTAATGCTTACACATTATTATATTTCATTTAATTATTCCTATTGGTTGACGAATGCTTTCACATTATTATATTGTATAATTGTCCTCTTCTTTTCACTGCCTGTTGTATCATTATTTTCCATTCCTTCATTTTTGTAATATTCTTTCAGTTTTCCACTTTTACCTATCACACTTTTTTTTTAATTTCTGCCATTTTGAAAATTTCTTGTGTTTAACTTTGAGTACATTTTTAATTCATTTCTCCTTGTTGAACAATGTAGTTGTTAACAGCAATGCAAATGTAAAGGTGCCAAAAACAACTCCATTTATCATTCCTAGACTACTTTTCATATATTCATTCTACAGAGTTCCCCTTGATATGGAGTTCAACCTTGACCTGCAAGTTACCTGTAACAAATGTCTCTTGATAAATTGGCAGCATTAATATCATCCTATCTAGCCCTATCTTCTAGTGTCACTAAATAAATCAGATAGACCTCCTTATGAAAAGTCAATCTACATATTCAACACCAATACCTTACTTCTTTAATATCATTATAACTTGTACTGATGTTCTATTCTTAGCCATGGCTACTTAACATTTACATAACATTCAAGAACCATACTCTACCCACTGTATCTGTGGCTTTATTTATTACCAAGCAGAATCAGAAGTCACTGAGCTTGTTGGGCATACCTTGTGACTTTTCCTATTTTAATTCTTCCTCCTTCCCACTGGTTTACTCATAATCTTAACTGGGAATCATCATAAACTCCTTTAAAAACTGTATTATTTTCTTTGGTATTCCATACTTTGTCAATATGTTCCATAATGCTTCATGATTTACAGTATCCTTGCTTTTCGTATGACATTTACTAAAATGTTCTCATTTAGTCCTCCTGTATTTATTCCTTCTATCATTTTCCTAACTAATGTCAACATTTCCTTTTTAGTAATTTAACTATGCATACACATTCTTGCTCTAAGTAATCAATAATTTTCAAACCCTTTTCAACATATTGACATCATAATTTTATAGTCCATATTATACAATTCTATATATCTGCAGTTTGTCAGTTTCTTTGTGTCTTCTCCTCCATCCCTGCTTTATAATGCATGTGCATACTTCTGCACTGACCCCCTCTCCTTTATTCATTTGCTACCTGTAATAACATGTCCATTCTTGTACTGCTGTTTGTTTGTACATATCATATCCTATCACATCATATCCTGGCACCATATCTCTCCTTGCTTTTTATCTAGCTTTCTCTAGTTCCTGTATTGTTTTCCCATATAATATCCATTATGAATCCCTTCTATTTTAACTTCCCACTCTGCAAACTTTTCATCCTCTCTTCTTTCATATGCATTGATCATATACCTCTCCTCCTAAGCCAAGATCTTATTCTGACTTCTTACTACTCTGCATTTCTCATGCTCCATTTCTAGCATCATCGCTTCATTAGACTTTACTTACGTGCCTAAAAAGATTTGCTTCTTTCTTTGTTCCCTTTTATCAATAATTTGCCCCTTCCACATGTTTCTAATTCTCATTGGAAATGTCCCTTTCCTTTCCAAGACACGTTTATCTTCCTTGTCTATTTCCTGTTCATATTCATATTATACTTTTTGCATACATCTCTTTTTCACATTTGTACTACTCCTTTTCACTTACCACCAACATTGTTTTATATTCCTGCTTAAATATCAACCATCATATTGTCCAGTCCTCAGAAATGTAATATTTAAATTCTGAACACATTCCTGCTACCCTGCTTAGTCCCTTCCTTTCTCTAACAATGTTTCTTTGCAAAACATTGGACATATATCTATGTGATCCTAATATTCCACTATTTTATTCCTTGTAGACAGTTTCTTCATGGTATTAGAAAATATGAGAAAATCAATCACAGTTGTTATTTCTTCCCAGCTATGTCTATAATGCCTCTTTTACCAACTGGTAAATAGACACCCATACTTCACCTCCTAGTTTGATATTTATGAGCGCATGATGTCCATCTGTACCTCACAATGATTAGTTGCTACCCTCCCATGGCAGGTAAGGTCAGGGAAGATCCTCTGCACTTTCATCCTGCTGATGACATCTTTATATTTCATCTGCCCGTAGAAAAGCACTACCTTCACCTCACTTGCCCTAAATCTTCTCTGTCAAGATACAGGTGTCTAATCCTCCATCAGAAATCTCAGTCATTTGTGACTCCAGCCATAAACATTGTGTCTAGAGCCATTTTCTTCTATGGCATGTTAGCCTGCTGGGTTCACATTGGTATTTTGTTTAAAATTATTGTTGATGTTTGAACAGTGGAATACCAGGACTACACACAGTCAACATGTTCTCTGGCTACGTACAAATGATTTTGTCCTGTGATTTCTGATAAATGACTGTCACTACAGATTTAGTAGGAGACACATTCTTAAGTAGATGTGGTCTGGCAATAAATTTGGGGACCAGTGGATGGCTACACATCTTTAGGCTGATGCAACTTTTCTATCAGACATATTTCATTGACAAATTTCTGATAACATTTTTAAAGGATTTTAATATCCAAAAATCCAAAGATATTTTTTAGCCTGGAGGTAAAACGGTTAGGTTGGTGGCGTAAAGGCAGATAAATAATGTGCCTTGTATATATCTAATCTTTTCACATCTTTTCTGTCAGGAGATACTGTTGAAAATAAAATATTTAATCCTATGTGCTTTTAGTTGACTAATACTAGGCCTAGACACAAAAGTGTGTCAATTTATTCTCAAAGAGAATTTTGTTTGATTACATGAATTTTTAGTTTTAAGTGATACCACAGGAGTGGCAGATTTGTAATTACAAGCCATAACATAATGGACAGGGCAGCATGTCTAATGCTACAGTCCACCTTTTAATCCCAGCAAGAGAGCTCCAATCAACTATTAGTTCCCTTAGTTAACACAAACATAAACATTATTATGTGGTAAAGCAATAGTTTAGCTCAGCCACTCGATCTGCTTATATCTATTTGCATTCATGTGGCTTATTTTTGCTAACAGTATATGTTTTCTTATACTGGAGATGTAAGGTGTATCTATAATAAGTTAACTTATATTCAGAAAACATTTCTTTAAGGAATTCAATGACTGGAAGATGTGACTAGCCAACGCCTATTAAAATGGGAGAGGAATAGTTGTTTTTTATGCATCTGATGAAGCAGTATTGTTACTGTGAAAGTGCTTATGGTAAACCTGTGAGTAAAATTCTTTGGTTTTATGACTGAAAGCCTGGTCTTGCTTTGCCATTTTACTTTTTGTTGGAATCTTTCTTTAATGCTTTCTTTGCACAGAGAAATGCTTCTCTCCAGGTCTCATTTGAGGAAGAGACATTGGCATAACAGGCCATGACAAAAAAACTAAATTTAAATAATAGTAAATAAATAATTAAGCATCATATTTCAGCAATAAATACAGCAGTACCACTTAAAGAGGAAAATAAAAGTTCAACTATAAATTCACTCTGGCAAATTCATGCTGATTAAGATAACCTTATAAAGTATGGCAGCATAACCTTACAGTATAGGAAACATCCTCATTTCAGAAAGGTAAATAACTGAACCCTTCAGTTTAGTCAAAGTAAGCTGGTTCAGAGGTAACAATATGTAACTCACAGCTCTTGGATTTAAATTTTGTCGTTGATTTCATGTCAGTGTGCGTGGAGACTGCTTGTTCTTCTTATGTTTGCATGATTTTTTTCAATGCAGTTTTGCACCCTGTCACTTCCCAGAAATATTTTTTAGCTACATGGGTACTCTAAAACATACATATATACTGATTGCAATTATCCCTACCTCTGTGGAATGCACTGTGGCTGAAAAGGTCCAAAATTTTGTCAACTTCCAAAATAAGAACTTTGAATATTACCCACCAGTTTTGATTGCAATCAGAATTAAGTGATTAGCTTGGATCCCGGGAACTACCACCCCATCAGTCTGACAAGCCTGATCTGCAAGACCATGGAACGTATTATCATGGAACTTATAAACAAAGACATTGGCAACCTTCCAATACTGGACCACACCCAGTTTGGGTTTGTGAAGGGCCGATCTTGTCTCCTGAACCTGATTGACTTCTTCGACTCAGTCTCCAGAGCTGTGGATGAGGGTAAGGCGGTCCACACAGTCTATCTGGACCTCGGTGAGGCCTTAGACACCATCCCCCACTCTGGAATCATAGATAGATTTACTAAGCAGGGCATTATTCCCTACGTCACTCGATGGGTTGCCAACTGGCTTACTGACAGAACCCACACTGTAAAAGCAGCCAACTCCAAATCCAGCTCCAGACAAGTGACAAGTGGAGTACCTCAGTGCTTAGTACTGGGAATGCTCTTGTTTGGCATGTACTTGTCTGAAGCACAGGCCAACACTAATGGACTCTGGCTAACAAAGTTTGCAGATGACTGCAAACTGGGAGCATTATTGAATCCCCAAATGATGTGGATACTCTGCAAAAGGGCTTTACAGAAACAGATGCTTGGTGCCAAAGCCATGAGCTCATGCTCAATGCCAAGAAATGTATAGTTATCCCCTTTGGGAAAAAACATGCACCCATGAATTATCACATAGGTGAGAGTACACTAAACACTGAAATAGTGATAAAAGGCTTAGGGACACAGGTGGACAGTGGTTTCACCTTCAATAACCACATCGCCACAACAGCCAGGAAATTCTTCTATGTGGCATACCTCATCACTAAGGGTTTTTCATCCAGAAAAAAGGATGTTATTGTCCCACTGTACTCATCCCTCATTAGACCCATTATAGAATACAATGCCCCATTTGGTATGTACCCCTCAAGACATCTGCAACAACTGGAAAGGCTGCAGAAATTCCTCAATAAAAGAATCACAGGCCTAAAGCAGATGGCCTACTCTGACCGCCTTAAAAAACTCCATCTATAGTCTGTCGCATATCGTCTACTCAGATCCGATCTCTGCTTGACATACAAGGCCATGCCAAACCTAGAGCTGTTGGACGTGCTACACTTAAAGAAATCCCAATCCCTCAGAGCCACACGCTCCAGGGATCTAAACCTTGTCATCACAATAAACAAAACATGCTGGAGGGATAGGTTCCTGACCCAGAGACTCCCCAGACTCTGGAATAGACTGCCCATACATGTCAAGCAGAGCGTCTCTTTGGCCCTCTTCAAAAGGAACCTTGACGATTGGATGGGAGAAAGGAAATTCACCCCGGGAATCACATCACTTGCCCTGCTAGACAGGGGTCCAGGGAAGTAAATAGTGTGGGAAGAAATAGCCAGGGAATTGTTATGGCTAGGCTTGTATAGGCCCTAGGGCTGATAGTCTAGTACCAACCTATGAACCTATGAATTTTACTGATTTAGTTTTCTGTGTTTGATTTTGTTGTGGACATCTGTAAATAGTTATGTTTTGTTCTATTTATCTTTAAATAATTTTGTACAATCTTTGTTTTAAAATTAATAAAAAGTTATTTTTAAAAAAAGAGGTCCAAGATTGACCATTTCAATGAACTAGATAACAAATGACTTAATTAAAGATTAAGATTTAGTTAAAGACATGATGTAAGAATTTAATGAATGCTGTCATTTAGTTTAACACGAAGTCTGACAGTTATGACTTCTAAACCCTCTTAGCTGTATCAGGAGGTGACACAGCTTGATTAAAACTAGGTTGCAATTCTGTCACTCACATGCTGTGTGGTTTCCTTCAGTGACATATCTTTGGTTTTGCTGGAGGTTTAACAAGCCTATCCAAAACAGCTTTTGTCAAAATGATACCCTGCAGTGTAGCTTTCTCTGTACAAAACAGCTCAGATGCAGTATGGAAACATGACGGAAGCAAAAACTTCAGTTCTGCTGTTTTGCAGGCTTAGCTGTTCTGTGCCATTTATTCTAAAGCCATTAGAATCGACAGAAATAAGAGTTCAGGACTTCAGAAATTCACAGATGCCAATTATATAGCATCAAAGACAGCACAAAGCAAACCTCTAACAGAGTGAAAACAGAATAAATAGGCAGCTACTGAAAATTGTTCTCAGTGATTCCATGTCCCCAAGAATGAAAGTACTGACTGAATTTAAAGTACATAAATAATCATATTAAAGAAACATAAAGGGACCATAAATAATCATATTAAAGAAACATAAAGGGACGAAAGGTCTCAGATACAATGGCAAGCAGAATTGTTCTTTTTAGTTAAATAACCCTAATGCTCAACACATAATAATACTTATAAAAGGATTTCATCCATTTCCTGGAATTATTGAAATACTATTTTAAATGAAGATCATATTTCTTATGTGATAGCGAAAACATCTTAAAAATGTGTTCTTAAGAACTCTTTGTCAGTGATCAGTGGTTGCATTTTAAGTGGTATATAATCACCTTTTGTGGTATAGGTTTCTCAGATTAAATGTGATGCATTTAAAGTTATTACAAGTGAAAAAAAGGTGACTTAATTAGCCCACTTTACAGTCACTTGTCAGCTTCCTCTCTAAAGAACAGCAGAGGAATTCAGTAGCTGTCAGAAATGCTTTCACTGCGAACCATTGAATAAACACAGAAAACCACTCTGACCCAGAGCTGTTTGTGCTGGGATTTTAGTAAGGAAGCAAATATGCAGAACGCACTACACAGTAATAATAATGTTAGAGTTTAGGGAGGTGTACTTAACACAAAATGGATTATGTTTCAGACACTGTTATACGCATGATATACATCTCTAGCAATATGAACAGAAAATGAAACACCACACAAGAGATGAAAGTTAAGTGAAAAATCCATTTGCATTAAGTTTACCTAGACTTTTTTCCACAATAGACAATCTGAGAACTGCTTTCTAGATAACTGACCTACTGGAGAAGCTTCTATGAATGAAATATGTATAGTGTGGTAGGGCTATGGGGGGGGGGCAAATAGAAATAAATTATTTCAAAAGCCACTAGCGTTATTTTCCATAACTACTGCAAATGTCATATTTGCTGCATAATATCTCTGCCTGTTGCCACGGTTGTTGCTTTATGCCACTCTGTCTATCTCTACAGACGAGTTTCTATGATTCTGTTCTGGCCTTAACTCTTTCTTTTTATTTTGTCCTGCTTTCCTCTGCCAGAAATCATTTCCATGCAGACACTAATTCTCTCAGAAGAAATAATTCTGCATATTAACCTAGTGCTTGCTACTTACAGGCTCATATTGCATTTGGCAGTCGTTAAACAGCTGTGGTGAAATGTACAGAACTCTTGTACCACATTATGATTTTGAAATAATCCTTCAGGGTTGTTTTTGTAACTTCTACAGTTTTGTGAAGGATATGAATATGATGCATGCCTTGCAGCTCCAGTCTGCTTCCTGTCATCCATCACCTGGACTTTGGCCTGTCCAGGCGGATTTGTCTGTCTCTTTATCTCTTTCTCACTCTATAAAGTATTAAGGATGGAATACGTTGCATGAAAGAAAAAAAAAACAGACACATTTATTTGTTTTCTTGTTAATCAGATAAGCATGTTGGTCCAAGAACCCATTTCATCAAAACCTGGGCCAAATGTACATAGTTTCTATGCATTGTTTCTATACATAATCCATAGCACACCACCACTGCATTCCACACAAATGCACAACAAACTATCATATGCTGATGCCATAAAAAAGTTCCTAACTAAGCTTCCAACACATAGAGAATCTAGGACTCAGCATAAACAAAACAATACAATATCTATCAGCACAGGCATAGTAAAGGGTGAGCAGGTAATTAACCAGTAGTGGACACCCTGCTAAACAATATGTACTAGTGATCAGTGACTCCAGACACACAAACTTAACTCTCATGAGCATGGACAAAGAGAGGAGATCCAGGACTGCTGACATATGAAGGGCCATAAAGACCCTTAAGCCAAAGAAAGATGATTATCCACTTATAGTGATGGTCTATGTGGGTATGAACAACCTGGCATGTAAAATCCCAATGGACATGCAGAGAGACATGACAGAGCTCTCCATGTATATTACAAATGCAGATAAGATCTTGGTTTTAGGAAGGAATCTTTCCATCTCAAATAATGCCAAAGTACAGAGAAAGTATGATGCCAGTTTAGTTGGTGTCATTCTAGGGTGATCCAGTATGCGTCAACAATGGGCATGATGCCAGATAGTCACTTTTGCTTTGCTAGGGATGGGTTGCATCTCTCATTCAAGGACTTCTGCATATTAGCTAAAATCTTTGCTGCACCCATTGTGCCTTTTTAAGATATAGAGTCCAACAAATGGATCTCCCATACTAACAAAAACAAATTAAGCACCAGACCACATCAATGTGGGTCTGCTCTGCTCAATGCCAGGAGTTCAAATAATTACCTGATATTGCAATCCTGCTGCATTTGATACACATGCATGTGTGCTTTATTACAGAAACTTGGTTTTAAAGTAATTAAACCACTTCATCCATTCCCAGATTTTGCACTTAATATGCCTTTTATCCCAGTGATAACTACAATGGAGTTCCTGTAGTTGCTAGGGACCATGTTACGTCTTGGCAAATACCTACAGACTGAGAAACTGAACTGATTAAAATCTACATCATACTAAACAGGACCAATTATCAGATCACAGCATATTACAGGAACCCCTCTATGTTCCCAGAAAACCATGTTAGGCTCCTAAATACATTGGATGAACTCCAAATCAACAGCAATTCCATTATCCTGTGTACCTTTAACTATCTAATGTTAAACTGAGGTACCTATACCTCAACTTTAGGTTATACCCCAAAATCCCTTGATTTCAACAACTAAATCTCTCTGGACAAAATAGTCAAGGAATTAACTAGAGGAGAAAATATTCATGACCTAGGCCTTACAAATATAACATTGGGATTAACTACCCCCCTGCTTCTCCAGTTAAAATTGATCACAAACTGTTAGCATTTTCCATCAAAATCTCTAGACAATTAAATGCAAACCTCACAAAGTTCAAACTTCAAACTTACAAACCTTTTACAATTCTAAAATAAAGTATCAAAATTCAAATTTAACTCTATTACCCAAAATATCAATACAGCAAGTAGTTATGCAAACAAACTTTGGGTAAATGGATTGACCTGGCAGCCCCTACCAGATCCAGACAAAATAGGACATTTAAAAGTAAGCCAATTATTGTGGTCAACATGTAAAAAAAGAATACAATAAAAGAAAAAAGTTTGCTAAACTGAATGACATAACCAATGAACAAAAAAAAAAAAAAAAAACTCATAATAAGTTTAACATTAAAAAGCTCTCAAATAAACTAAAAAAAAAAAAAAACATCATCAGGAATATGAAGCCATCATAAACTAAAGACAATCATAAATCCCTCTTTATTTACATTAGGAATGTATAGAATAACACCCAACAGAACTTATCAAAGAATGGCACTATCTACTTGGATCCAGCAGAGAAAGCAAACACATTCAGTGCAATTTTCACCTCTGAAATAATACAAAGCCAACTTATATCACAGAATCTCAAATCCCTCATCATAAACAACACCTGTTCCTAATGATACTATCCAAAATAAAAAAATATATATATCATCCACAGGGCCTGATATTATACCTGGTCGCATGGTCAACATTTCAAAACATGGGATCTATATCAGAATTGCAAACGTTCACAATGTCGAATCTGACATTGTCGACACGTAAACAGCGAAACCGCAGAACATCGAAGAGGCAAACGGAAATCTCCGTAAAGGGAGATTTCCATTTACTTCAATGTAGTGCAGTCTCAGAGTTGGAATATTTAAGTAGTGGGGGGGTGTTAGGGGCACAGCCCCCCACATGGGGGGTGCAGGGGTGCTTGCCCCCCTGCTTAAAGCAAGTAGGTCTATTTTTTTACTTTTTGTGATGTTTTTATTAGGTGTTTGATGTTACTGGACTTCAACAATATGGTGTTGATCATATCGTATTCGAAGTTCAGTAACTTCGAGTATCTAATATAAACTCCAAAACATGCCCTAGTGGACCTTCTTCTACAGCTATTCAACCTGACCTTAGCCCCTGGTTTTCCCCTTGCTTATGGCATAAAGTGTGCCACTTCATAAAGATAGACCCATGACTGTCCCCAGAATCTACAGACCCATTAACCTAACTAGTCTCATCTGCAAAGCCATGGGACATATCATAAATGACCTAATTAACTATGACATCAACATTTTTATAACGTTTGACTCCCAGTAGTTTGGCTTTGTTAAGGGCAGATATTGTCCAATGAATCTAGTCAACTTCCTTGAGAGAGTAACACAAGCTGTGGTCAATGGTCATGCTGTCCATGCAGCATATTTTGACCTGGTAAGGTGTTTGACACCATATTCTACATTCTAACATGGAAGTATCCTTGTGGGTATTTTTTGTATTACTCTATAGAATATCTCTTGGACATAATTTCTGTTTATGTCAACAGACAGTCATTTTAGTCGAGCAGAATTCTGAATTCAGAGAGTCTGTTGATTTTTGAACCACATCTTGGAAGCAATTGTGTGAACCCAGAAAACCCTATTTTATTTCATTGACCCATTTTCAGTAAATTTGAGCTTATTAATAAATTTTTGATATGGAGCAGAGACTAAACAAGCTAAATCAAACTGATATCTCATTATGTCCCATAATGCTATGTTAAAGCATTGTTTTAATATTGTTAACATATATTGAGTTTTTTTTTTTTTTTTTTTTTTTAATCGTTTTTATTGGTTTTCAAATAGTTAAAACAATTACATAAATTTCACAAGTAATGAAACACAGTGTATTAATACAAACTATATACAAACTATATACAGAGTCCAAAATAGTTGCTAAGTCTTCAATAAAGATTACATTTTGTCTAATAATCGTTTGAGCTTTATCCATGCAATTTGTTTATGAGTCACGTTTGAGGTACGTAACAAAGCTGTTTGTAATTCCCTACTACAAATAATCTTAGTAAGAGATATAAATTCATTAAAAGAGAGGATTTTTCCACATTTCCAGTTTCTGGTAATGATTTCTCTTGCTATAGCAAGAAGGGTCCAAAGAAGTTTCACTTGATTTAATGGAACATACCTTGGCATTGGTGCATTAAAAAGCAACAAAGAATTAGAAAATTTGCATCTGTCTGGCCACAAAGCTTTAATAAAGTTTTTAAACTCAGTCCAAAATGGTGTTACTGTTCTACATTCTAGAAACATATGTGCCCAATCAGCATCCAATAGCTCATCACATCTCCAACATCTACAAGAGTCCTTCTTGTTTATTCTAGTGGCTTTTTGTGGTGTAATAAAACTTCTATGGATACATTTCCAAGTGAAAATTTTCCAATATGTAGATGAAGATGTATAATGTACAGATTTAAGAATTAATACTGTATCATTTTCGGATAATTTTGTGTTATTGAAATTAATCATGTAGTTCCATAAATTGTTTTCTAATATTATTGAATCAGATCTAAGAATACTATAAAATCTAGATATTGAAATACCTACATTATATCCTAAATGGGAAAATTCAAAAAGGATAGATAACTTTTTGGGAAGGTCTGTTATATCAGAAAAGTGATATCTCTTGGATTCTGCTAGGATAAACTCTCTAAAGATTTGTATATTTAACCAATTATTATGGGAGGCATTATATCTAGCTAAAAGATAAGTGATGTCATGAATATTATTGTCTCCTAAAAATTGGTGCCAAAATATTAAACCATTTTCTTCCATAATTTTTATTTTTGCCATGTTAAAGGAGTCCAAATAACCATTGGTTAAGATTATCAGGAATATTAAGGTGGACACATTATTAGTTAATAGATTTTTATTTATTACTTTTTTTAAATTTTGCAAAATATAATTAATTATAGGAATAAATTTAAAATTTTTCACCTCACTATTAAAAAAAATTCTTTAATTACTATGAAAAACTTAATATTTTCAGAGCAGTCTATACCCTTAGTTAAAGATTCAATATTACTTAATAGGATTGCTTTATGTAAATATTTCCAATTTGAAGATAATTTTGGGCTTAACCATAAATTTGTTATATTAAGAATAATAGCATCTGCATAAAGTTCAAGATTAGGAAAAGCTATTCCTCCTTCAGTCCAATTTTTATAGTGCCAGTCATATTTAATTCTCGTTTTTTGAGGATGCCATAGAAATTTAATTAATAAAGAATGTAAATATTTTAGTTGCTTCCTAGAATGAGGAGCTACTAACTCTTGAAGAAAAAATAGACTTTTTGGTAATAAAATCATCTTTATTAGGGATAATCTTTCTTCCATGGTAAGGAGCACTGTATTCCATTTAATAATATGCTTTCTAATTTGCTCTAACAAAATTTTATAATTTGTTTTTATAGTGTCTTTCCATTTAGTATGAATATAAATCCCTAGATATTTCAATTTGTCATTGGTCCAATTAAAATACTAAAAGGCACTAGACAAGGTTGCCCTTTGTCCCCTTTATTATTTGCATTATCAATAGAACCCTTTGCCAATTTTATAAGAAACAATGTCAATATAAGAAGTTTTGAAGTGTATGCAAACTATTCCTCTAAAATTCTACTTTTTGCTAACGACATCTTATTAATAATTGGCAATATTGATTTATCGATTGACCATGTTATTAGATCGTTAAAACTCTTCGAAGAGATCTCAAGTCTTAGTTTTAATCAGAATAAAACAGAAACTATTCTTATAAATAAAAAATTAAGTAGCACCTTATCTATTCATAATAATTTTAATTGGACCATATATTGAGTTTTTGGTGAATACATGTTATATTGTATATAGCTGTATACAACTAACCACATGCTATTTTCATAATTTATTTCATGGACAAAGAAATCTTCATTTTATTTAAATTGAACAAGGACTGATGTAATTCTTTAAAGTTAGTTTTATAATTATAGCCATCCTCTGTCACGCAATGGTGTGGGCCTACAGGCAAGCATGCAAGCTCAAGTCTCTGACCCTTCAGATGACCTTTTGGACTGCCCCACTGTTGCCACCAACATTATGAACATCTCTCCTCAGTTCCTGCTACATAAGGGAATTGAATTCATGGTTCAGGGGACAGTTATGAGGGCTGACTGTATAAAGTGGATTCATGGCACTTACTTGCCAGAACAATGAGTGATGTTATGGACATCATAGATAAACTTACTAAGCTGGGCATTAATCCCTACTTCACTCGATGGGTTGCCAACTGGCTTACTAACAGAACCTACACTGTAAAGGTAGCTGACTCCAAATCCAGCTCCAGACAAGTGACAAGTGGAGTACCTCAGGGTTCAGTCCTGGGACCTCTCTTGTTTGGCATCGACTTCTCTGAAGTACAGGCCAACACTAAGGGACTCTGGCTAACAAAGTTCTCAGATGACTGCAAACTGGGAGCCATTATTGAATACCCAAATGATGTGGATGCTGTACAAAAGGGCCTTACAGAAACAGATGATTGGTGCCAGAGCCATAGGCTCAAGCTCAATGCCAAGAAATGTATAGTTATCCCCTTTGGGAAAAACATGTACCCATGAATAACCACATCGCCACAACAGTCAGGAAATCCTTCTATGTGGCACACCTCATCACTAAGGGCTTTTCATCCAGAAAAAAGAGGTAATTTTCCCACTGTACTCATCCCTCATTAGACCCATTATAGAATACAATGCCCCATTTGGTATGTACTTCTCAAGACATCTGCAACAACTGGAAAGGCCACAGAAATACCTCACTAAAAGAATCACAGGTGTAATGCAGATGCCCTATGCTGACCTTTTTAAAAAACTCCAGCTATACTCTGTCGCATATCATCTCTTCTGAGGAGATCGCTGCTTAACATACAAGGCCATGTCAAACCCAGAGCTGTTGGACATGCTACACTTAAAGAAATCCCAATCCCTCAGAGCCACATGCTCCAGGGATCTAAACCTTGTCATCACAATAAACAAAACATGCTGGAGGGATAGGTTCTTGACCCAGAGACTCCCCATACTCTGGAATAGACTGCCCATACATGTCAAGCAGAGTGCCTCTTTGGCCCTCTTCAAAAGGAACCTTGACAATTGGATGGGAGAAAGGAAATTCACCCCTGGGATCATGTCAGTCACCCTGCTAGACAGGGGTCCAGGGAAGTAAATAGTGTAGGAAGAAATAGCCAGGGAATTGTTATGGCTAGGCATGTATAGGCCCTAGGGCCGATAGCCTAGTACCAACCTATGAACCTATGAACATCACCCATTCTGGTTATCTGAAGAGTACCACCCAGACCTTCTCTGACTCTGGGAATTAGCAGCTAGGGAGAAGCAACTGCAGTAGTGCAGTAAGATGGCATTTCTGTGGTCTCTTTATACAGTGGGGAATAATACATCAGTATAATCTGCTTGTGATGTCAGTAGTTATGCTGTACTTGTATTTTTCAAGCAGAAGAAGAGATTACAAAAAATAGACTTACTTGACAGAGAAGGCATGCCAGACCCTCCAGGTGTTGTGGTAAGTGTACTGTATTGCTGCTAGATATGTATTTTTGCTTTACTTGATTATTACATTATTGTCCATTTCTGCATCACAGTTTAAAGGATGTTGTTTTTTCTTTTGGCTTTTCCTGGTTAGGGGTCGCCACAATGGAGCTCCAGTCTGCTAATGATTGGCAGTTGATTTTTATGGTGCCGAGGTGCCAGCCCAAAGCCCAACCTTCAACGAAGGCACGCCCATTCAGGCATGTCTTTCGAATGGCACTCGACCGCGGGGAGGACATGCAGACTCCACACAGAAGGTGCTCCAACAGTTTAAAGGATGTAAATTGCCTAATTCTTCCCTGATTGTGGGGATTCAAATGCATCCGTCCAAGTGCCAATGTCTTTAACTGTACCAGGTTATTCCTGATGTTGCACTATGTGCATGTCGGCTTTTGTGGCCCAAGGTCTACCACTTCCCTTTAATGTCCAGTTATTCTTGAAATGGCATCAGGATGATCACTATACTACTGTTATGTACAACTGCAGTTTGGCTTCTAATTTTCTATTTGGATTCTTACAGCAGATTTGGAGATGGTTGAGTTTTGTAGGCATTCCTCGGTGAGCTGTCTTGGCAGGGTGTTCTCACCCCATGCCATTCCCCATCCGATTCCCTTCCTTTCCATTTTCCATTATCCTTCTGTAGATCCCACTGTTGGCTATTTCTCTTTTCTGACTGTCCTATTGCCTACTTCCTTCTCAGTTATAGGTTCATAGGTCCATAGGTAGGTACTAGGCTATTGGCCCAAGGGCCTACACAAGCCTAGCCAACAAGGTTCCCTGGCTTACGCCACCCAAGAAAGTTATTTTCCTGTGCCACTGTCGAGCAGAGACACAGAAGTGATTCCCGGGGTGTATTTCCTATTTCCCATCCACTCATCAAGATTTTTCTTGAAGAGTGCTAATGAAGAACTTTGCTTGACATAGATGGGTAGCCTGTTCCAGAGTATGGAAAGTCTCTGGGATAGGAATATATCCCTCCAGCATGTCCTGTTTATTGTGATGACAAGGTTTAGGTCCCTAGAGCGTGTAGCTCGAAGAGAATGGGATTTCTTTAGGTGTAGCATGTCCAACAGCTCTGGGTTTGACATAGCTTTATATGATAGGCAGAGTAGGTTTACCCCAGGTATCACTTCTGTGTCACTGTTAGACAGAGGCACAGTATACTAACCTTGAAAAAGGGCATAGCAAAATTAATTTAAAATGGGTGGCGAAAGCCAAACACATTCTGGCTAGGCTTATAAATGCCCTAGGGCAGATAGCCTAGTATGAACCTATGAACCTATGAACATATAATCACTTCTGAGTAGGCGATATGCTACAGAGTAAAGCTGGAGTTTTTTGAGGCGGTCAGTGTAGGGCATTTGTTTGAGTCCAGTAATCCTCTTTGTGAGGTACTTCTGTGGCCTTTCCAGCTGCTGCAGATGTCTTGTGAGGTACATTCCAAAAGGGGAGTTGTACTCTATAGTGGGTCTAATGAGTGTCGAGTACAGGGGAACGATGACCTCTTTTTTCCTGGATGAGAACCCTTTTATGATGAGGTGTGCCACGTAGAAGGACTTCCTGACTACTGTGGCAATGTGACTATCAAAGGAGAGACTACTGTCCACCTGGGTCCCAAGTTCTCTTATCACGCATTCGGTGTTAAGTAGATTGCTGCCGATGTGGTAGTTCATGGGTACAGAGTTTTTATCAAAGGGGATGACACTGCACTTTTTGGCATTGAGCTTGAGGCCATGGCTCTGACATTAGGCATCTGACTCAGAGAGGCCCTTCTGTAGGATGTTCACATCATTTGGGGACTTGACTATGGCTCCTAGTTTGCAGTCATCTGCGAACTTCATTAGCCAGAGGCCTTCTGTGTTAGCCTGTACTTCAGAGAAGTAGATTCCAAACAGGAGCGGTCCCAGGACGGAACCCTGTGGTACTCCATTTGTCACTGGTTTGAAGTCAGATTTGGAGTCTGCAACTTTTACAGTGTGGGTTCTGTCAGTGAGCCATTTGGCAACCCATCTTGTGATCTAGGGATTTATGCATAGTTTATTGAGTTTAGCTATAATTCCAGAATGGGGGATGGTGTTGAAAGCCTTGGCGAGGTCAAGATAGGCTGTGTGAACCACCTTACCCTCATCTACGGCTTTGGTGACTGCCTCAAAGAAGTCAATCAGGTTCAGGAGGCATGATCTGCCTTTCACAAACCCGAACTGGGTGGGATCCAGAGTTTGGAGGTTACCAATGTCTTTGTTTATGAGTTCCATGATAATACGTTCTATGGCTTTGTAGACCAGGCTCATCAGGCTAATAGGTCTATAGTTCCCGGGATCAGTGGTGGCTCCCCATTTGTGGAGTGGGATAACTGTTGCTGTGCACCATTAAGTGGGCACAAAGCCTGATGTGAGGCTATTATTGAACATGGTGCTTAAGTGGGGAGCCAGTTCATTCTGAAGTCCGTGTAAAACGCAGCCTGGGATGTTGTCCGGTCCCATGGATGCTGTGTTTTTGGCTTTAGAGAGTGCAGCTTTCACCTGTGTAGTTGTGATTACAGGGACTCTGCATTCTTCCTGTATAGATATGGGCCCTTTAGGGGGTGAGGGGGGGTAAAGTTAGCACTGAACCTATCTGCCAGGATGTTGGCAATATCAGTTGGTTCTGTAATTTTTGTGCCTTTATGCTGTAACTCAGAGCAGATCTGGGTGTTGCCATTGAGATTCTTGACATAGCTATAGAATGCTTTGTGGTTGTCCTTGGAATCAGTGGCAATTTTATTTTCATAGCTAGCTATGGAGGATGTTATAAGGGATCTCAGCTTCTTACTGAGGCTGATCAGGGAGCGCCTCCACTCATGGGATTTTACTGTCTTTTGCAACAGTTTCTTCCTTCTGTTGTACAGTTTGTTTATGGCAGGGGGCCACCAGATTGGATTCCTTTTTTTGGAGGATAGCGTCTTGGTTCTGTTTGGGATAGCACGATCCATGCACTCATGCAAGTGCATATAGAGTGCATTTGTGTAGGATTCAGCAGTTGTAACTGTATTGTCCATCTGCATGGGTGTCATGAAGTTCACTACTTCTGTCTTAAGAAACATGAAGTTGGCTTTGGAGAAATTTTTTACTGTGGTTTCCTTAATGGGGGGTGGGGGTGGGATGTGGATATCAAGGGTGATTAGCTTATGGTCGGATCGGACCAACGAGGAGTTGACTTCAGATGTGGAACACCAGTCACATAGGTCTAGGATATTGTTGCCTCTGGTGGGGGTGTGGATAAGTTGATCTAGGGCATTGGAGTTTATGAATTCCAGAAAGCGCTGCGCTAAGGAGTTGGTACATGAGTAGTTTTCCCAATTAATGGTGGGGAAGTTGAAGTCTCCCATTATTAGGGTGTTTGGTTGAACCATAATATTTTCCAGTACATCAAGAAAAGAGGAGTGGGAATCCTGGGACATGGTGGGGGATCTGTAGCAAGCTACAATTTGGATTGCAGTTTTGCCAAGAGTTAGTTGCACTTGGATAACCTCGGATGTATTATGCTGAGCAACTAGCCTGGAGGTGTGGATATCCTTAATGAATATGGACACACCCCCATCTTTGGTGTTTCGGTCCAGGTTACATGGCCGAAAAGTGTGGTATGAGTTATAGCCTGGTACTGCAGGGGTGCTCTCTTGAGCCTTGAACCAGGTCTCAGTCACTGCACAGATATGGATGTTATCCATTTTAAGGAGTGCGTCGAGTGAGTGCATTTTGAAATTTAGACTTCTAGCATTGAGTAGCATTACCCTCAGTTTTTGCTTGCCTGTTCCTGTTATGTTGGTGAATTTGTTACTTGAACCCTGCCTAAAAAAGGCACTATAGGGGCAGCAAGAGCCATAGCCAATATCCGGAATCCCAGGGGCGACAGGTGCAGGCCATCTGTGGCAAAGCATCGTGGTCTGTCGACCATGTCATCCCAAGCAGACAGATACTGGATCCCCTTAGAATGACACCAGAAGCTTAGCCAATTGTTGAAGTCAATCATTTTGTCCTTGTACTGTGGTATCATTCTGGGCGATGGCAGGATGCTACTCAGGGCTAGGGTCATACCTGACTGGGCTATAAGATTGCAGAGCTCTTCCATGTCTCTTTTCATGTAGTCCAGGGAGGTACGTCTCAGGTCATTTGCACCAACATGGACAATGACAGAGTCATATTTGTACTTGTTGTGGAGTGACCTGAGTGCGTGGGTTATGTGGCGGATCCTGGCACCCGACAGGCAGCTGACAGTAACCTTCTCCTTGTTTAGCCTGGTGAGTGGGACATCAGTGTGCCTGACTATTGAGTCACCTATGACTAATGTGTTAGGTATGTTGTTTTGCCTTATTGACTGTGTTTGAGTGGCACACTGAGTCTGTGGGCTATGTGTCATTTGGGTTGTGTTGGGGAATGGAGGTTGCTTGTGTTTCTGCTTTGGAGGTCTCTGTTGCTTAGGCAGATTATTATTGAGAGCCTCCACTAATGTTTTTGAGTTTCTATGTGTGGATTTTGGTGGTGTAGATGTAGTGAGACTATGTGATGAGTGTGGTGTGGTGCAAATGTTTACCTTCTCCTCATGACTGTCAGGTTCAGTCGTGGTTGGAGAGAGCTTTACCTCCAGTTTGGCTAGATAAGTGCATCTCTCACAGGTTGTATTGTTGGGTGGTAGGAGGAGAGGGTTGTCTGTGTACATGAATCAATTTCTACATTGCCTCAAGATGCCCAGATTCATCAGATAGACAGGGGAGAACACTGGGAGCTGACCCTTGGACATGCCTGAATAAAAAACTATTTTCCTCTAGATAAGTGAGGAAAGTGAGTACAAGAGTTGTTTTTCTCAACGCCAGTGAGAAAAGTAAGTACAAAAACTGTTTTCCTCTAGGTAATGAGGAGGATTGAGTGCTATAGTAATTACTAGCTTATTTAGTGGTTACAAGTTCTGAACAAGTGCTGAGTATGAATAAGCAAATTTAAGTGTTAAAACTAAGAATCTGTATCTGCAGTAGACGAGTTACAGAAACAAGTGCAAATGCAGGCTTTCAAATCAGAAAGTTAGAGAGATGAAAGATTGCCCAAATGGCCAATAGCTACAAATTCTGGGCCAAAACCACTCCTTATGTGGTAGACAGGTTACCTAATGCTTACCTAAAACACTTCAGTATGTAGCTCTGGTATGGACTGTCAGATGTGTAGCACATACACAACAATTGAATGCACGTTTGAATGCACAAAGTGTAAGCACTCAGCCTACATGACAATGGCTAATAGTTGTAGAAACTATCACAACACAGGGTTCTTTCTTGATTGTTGATTACTATTTTATAAGATGTACAGCTTCATTACACAACACTGACCTTGACAGTCTCATTCTATGCTAGTACTTGGGCAGACATAATCCCCATCGGGTCAGATCACACAATTTCAACTGTGCTATTTATCATTGCATGATCAGATTATCTTGCTTCCTTTCTGGACACCTCACAGTATTAAGGAATATGGATACCTTTAACAAACTTTGGGAAGATTCATCATCATCAGCGCTTTCTCCCATTTTCTGTATGGGATTGGGGTGTCCTACAACTATTACTATCTCTCTCGATTTAATGCCACTCACCAACCTTCTTCAGCAGTCATGCCTGACTGTCAGAGGTCTCCTTTCATACAATCCATCCATGCATCCATCCATCCATCCATCCATCCATCCATCCATCCATCCATCCATCCATCCATCTCTTTTCTGGATGCCCTCATTTAGTTTTACCTTCTTCCTGTCTGTTAAAAATCTTCTTCACCAGATTTTTTTCTGCTTTACTGCATATGTGCCCAAAACATCATAATCGGTTTTCTTTGACATTCCCTGTAATTGGCGCTACTTGGACTTCTGTTCTGATGTTATTATTTCTTCACCTGTCCAACCGTGTGCATCCTACAATCCATCTCAGAAACGTCTTCTCCACTACCTCTACCCTTCTCAACTACTCTGCCTTTAGTGTCCAGGTTTCTGTACCACGCAGTAGTACCGGTCACACCACTGTTTTGTACACCTTGTTTTTCAGCTTCTTTGGCATTCTTCTGACATACACTACCCCTGACATTCTATGCCAGTTGGCTACAGCCCCTGTCATTCTTGCTTTAACCTCCTTATTAGGATTCCCTTCCCTTCTCAACCACACTTCCCAGACACTCAACACTGTTAGCTTGTTCCTCTATTTTCCCTTCTATATAAATTCTTTGTTTCTTCTGATTTTCCCCATTTGGTGCCATTACAGCTGTCGTATCTGGACTCAGTTTCATTACATTTGCCTTCCGTTTTGCATTCCGTTCCCTTCTCCTTTGCTGAAGCTGCCTATAATGCCACTAGCACTGCATTAGTATTGAACCTGCTGCATAAACAATACTCCAGAGGAGAGAACACATCAGTGGCGATGGGCATTTTCAAAATACTTGAAATGTAGAACATCAGGAAACTTTTACAAGTTTGTTAACATAAATATTGGCCAGTATGGTGTGAGCAAATTTATACACCAGTTAGATGAAAAATGTAACACAGCTTAACCTCAGACCAATCAAACCATTAGCTTCAGTGGTTTAATCCTTAGGGTTTGATGCTTTGTATGGTCCCTCTTAATAAGTCACTATAAAGTCACAAAGTTGAGAACATTATCTAAGCTTCATAAAATAAATGCTGTCAGGATACAACACCTAACTGTAGTTCAGCACTGAATATAATTTATCCTTTTGAGTCATTTCTGCTGCTTACATTCACTATTATAAATCTGACAGAAGCTAAATCCTTGCTCCATGCAACTGCAAGACAGACATGATAAGACAATGAATCCAGCATATGTGAAAGACTCGGTCATTCATCTGTAGGCAAATACTGTCTGAGATGCGATCAGTTGTAGATATTCCAAATCAGGCTTGGTCAACTGTTGTCAAGAGATGGCATGATTGAACAAGCATCTCTTCACTTCAAGGAAGACAACATTAAGTGTTGCTTCATTAAGAAGTTGGGAGAATAAGGGAATGTTTCTGATCCAGCTTCTAATAAGTCAGCAATAGAGATCATTTGTTTTCATCGGATCATGAAAATGGCAACTTTTTGCTCTATTTGGTACTATTGAATTAAATTGCATTTAATTTGTATGTAAACCAATAGAGAAACAGCACATTTAGCTTTGCAGATTGCTTTGAATTTATTTATAAATTGCCAAATTCTCCATTGCATTTTTAATTTTCACAGTGTGGTGTGGAGGTTAGTTTTGCTACTTCACAGCACTTGCTTCTGTAACTCAGTTCCTGTAGGGATGCCATCTGTCCACAAACTAAATGTCGTCAATGTTTCTATATTGATTTTTTTACTGGAAGATCACGGATGCCATCTTTCCACAAACTAAATGTTGTTGATGTTTCTATATGGATTTTTTACTGGGAGATCAGGGATGCCATCTGTCCCCAACATAAATGTTGTCTATGTTTTTATGTTTTCTGCTTGACTTACAAAGCCATGTCTGACCCAGCTCTGTTAGAAATGCTGCATCTGAAGAGATCCCAATCCGTCCACAGCACATGCTCCAGAGACCTCAACCTCATTACCACAATCAACAGAACATGCTGGAGGGACAGGTTCATAACCCAGAGGCTGTCCATGCTATGGAATAGACTTCCCATACATGTCAAAAAGAGCACCTCACT
>NC_056737.1:1018302159-1018320139 GCF_019279795.1 Protopterus annectens
GTTATGTGCTAAAATACAAAATGAGGTTTCTTATAAGAGAAAAATAGGGTCATATCAAGCTATATTAACAACTACATGTCTTAATTTGATTAATACCAACCACGTCAATATTAGTGAAGAAGTAAAATTGAGTAGTATTCCCTTATATATATCGGTATACAATGATTGTTATCCGATCATTAGGGATATTATTCAGAGGAATTGGGATATTGTATGTAAGGACAAAAAATTAGGACATTTGTTCAGGGGGGATGTGAAATTTGTGTATAAGAAAGATGCATCCTTTAAAAACAATTTTGAGAGGTATGACAGTTCTAAGAAAGAAACCACATGTAGACAGATAGGAAATTTTAAATGTGGTCGATGCACTATATGTCCATATATTTATTGTACCAGTGAAAATATTGTTGTCAACACTCATAGTATTAAATTGAGGGGGCATTATAATTGCTATACATCTAACGTTGTATACCTTGCTTTGTGCCAGGATTGTGACTCATTCTATGTCGGTAAGACCTCAAGACATTTTAGGGATAGAGTGAGGGAGCATCTTTCTGATATTAAAAATCTCAAAACAACTAATGCACTTGCCAGGCATACACTGGGTAATGCTGGACACAAATTTAAGTTTTGTATTATACAGAATGTAGTATATGATGGACAAGGTAGGGTTACTATATTTGATTTGGATATTTGTGAATTAAAATGGCAGATACTTTTGGACGCATGTAACACACCAGGGCTCAATGAGTGTTGTACCATTAAGCCTATGTTGAAAAGTATTATGGCAAAAGGTAGATAGTTGGTGTAAACACAATGCATAGTATTGTTCATAGTAATCATTCATGCACTTGTTAGTTTGTTTAGTATTTACAGTACAGTTCATTCAATCAAAAACATATATTTATATATATATATTTATATATTTTTAATCGATTATTTGTATTATCTATTCATTATTCATGTCACTACACATATATTTTATGTATTTTATTTTTTCGTTTTTTATTTTTAATTTTAGGTTATTTGTACAGTCTATATGACAAGTAACAAGTCTTGGTTCAATGGATTTTTGGTGTTTCATTATTTTTTGACATTGTCTGTTTAAATAGATTAATTGTATTTATTGGTTTAATTACAGCTAATTGATGTAATCAAGCGTGGGGCAACGTATATTTAAGGAGGGAGGCATTTGATGATTGTTATCTGATGAAGTTCGTCACGGAACGAAACCTAGGTCATCTCTGTTTGTTTTTATCAATAAATCGTTTTTGGATTACTCTTTTGCCTTGAAATTTTGGTGCAAGGTTGAGGTAGCTGAATGACTGTTGGCGTTTACTCCTGGTGACCTGGACATCCTTGTTACGTGGTTTACTATTTCAATTTTGTTGTGCCTTTGTCTAAATCCCTTAGAGCCACACGCTTGAGGGACTTGAACCTCAGCACAGAAATAAATAGAACTTGCTGGAGGGACAGGTTCATAACCCAGAGGCTCCCTTCGCTCTGGAATAGAATTCCAGTTCATGTGAGGCAGAGCACCTCACTGAATCTCTTCAAGAAGAATCTCGATAGGTGGATGGGGGATCATAGGTTTGTCCCAGGGATTACTCCCATGTCACTATTAGACAGAGGCACAGTAAACTAAACCTTAAAAAGGGCACAGTATACTCAAATCAAGGGGTGGCGTAAGCCATACAGAATCGGGCTAGGCTTATAATTGCCTCAGGGTAGATAGCCTAGTATGAACCTATGAACCTATGAACCTAATTGCACGTGCACAGACACACACACACACACACACACATGGACACACACACATACACCACACACACACACACACACACACACACACACACACACACACACACACACACACCCACATAAATATACAGATATGTGCAGGCGTGCGCGTGCACACACAGAAACACACACACATAAATATACAGATATGCACACACATACACACACACAGAGACACACACACACACACACACACAGACACACACACACATAAATATAAAGATATGTGCACACACACACACACATAAATATACAGATATGCGCACGCACACACACACACACACACATAAATATACAGATATGCGCATGCGCACACACACACACACACACACACACACACACACACACACACACACACACACACACACACACACACATACAAACACACAGACACACATAAATATACAGATATATGCATTTACATACATACACTCGTGCGCAGGCACACACACACTCACACATACACACACACAAGCACACACACAGACATACTCACACATACAGACACGCAAACATACACACACACACACACACACACACACACACACACACACACACACACACACACACACACAATGAAAAAATCTATAGAAGCTATAACTAAAAAGGACACCCTCTTACCAGCATTGTGTTCTGATCCTTAAATTACACTAGAAACCTATCCTACAAACCTATGTCCCAGAATGCAACCTTTGTTCCTCTCATAAGCAGCTTTTATGTATGCCCATACCCAACAAGAGAACTGGACAGAGTCTATATTCTTATAAGATTACTAAGCTCTGGAACAACCTACACCACCCCCCTCATCACTAACTAGACTCCTTAAATGCCTTCAAAGTTAAACTAAAGTCTCGTTATCTGAACAATCACATTTGCGCCTGCTGTCCAAAGCCCCCTTAATGCCGTGATAATCCCGGTCCTAATCTTTACTATTCTCTCTTTCTGTTGCTATGCAAACAAGTTGCCATGAACGTCCACTCATTTCTGTTATTTCTACTGCCGTACTTCCAAATCATATGTTTTCACCTTTGTGTCGACACTTGCACCAAGCTGTCTAACGTCATTACTATCCTGTTGTAAATCATATGTGAAACAGGCTGACTATATTTGTGTTGTATTTGACCTTTTGCTATTTGTTTCTTTTTACTCAACCTTTAAAGTGATATTATCAATATATTATGCATTAACTTTGTCTATTGCATTTAAAAGCTCAACTTCCACCCCTGTAATTTGTCTTGTGATTTTTTTTTTTTTGCTTGTCATGTTATGTTGGGACTTTTCACCCTGGGCCTCCACTGAAAATGGGTCTTTGATCCAGTGGACTTTCCCAGTCAATAAATAAATGAATAAATACATGAACAGAAACAAAAAATGATGGTGGTACTCAGTCATGATGGTGGCACTCAATCAGTGGACAGACTGCGGCACCCACCTCCTAAATTCCTGTGAGGTACTGGCAGATCCATCGTAGTCTGTTCAGCATCTATTACAATGGAAGAAATAAGGTCACATTAGTGGACTATAATGCATTAGTCCATGGATTCCTGGGGGACTCGTCTTCAAAGCTATCCAAACGTCATGCCAGCACATATTGTCATTTGGACTGATGAATTATCTGGACTTAGTTTTGCAGATACAGTTGATATTCTCCTTCAGTTTACCCAGGAAGAGGCAGCCTGGTACAATTAAGCAGAAAGCCATAGCAAAGAATGCTTTTGTCTGTTATGACTGAGAAACATTTAGTAGAACCTCTGCAGAGGTCCTAGAGATAATTTCACATTCCTTCATCCCTTCTGAAGTACCAGTCTGTACGTGGACAAACATGTATATTGCCACTGGTGGAAGCACCTGATACATCCAAAAATCACATTCCTGGCTTTTGTTAGTCTTGCAGGAAATATTTATACTGATGTTCCATTTTTATTTTGGGCATTGACTCAGCAGATTGTCTTCAACAGTACTGTATGTGAGCAAGTTCATATAACTATAGAGCCAGCTGAGCAATTGAATCCACAGAACAAAGAACTGTGGGAAATAACATGCTGTACTCTATTGAACTTATAAGACATTTCTGCTGTAGTACCAATGAGATCTGCTCTTCTGCTGGACCAGTTTGTCCATAAATGGCTGTAAAAATAACATGCTAGAGATGCAGTAATTCCAGTTCTAAAGCTCTGCCAGTAGCAGAATTAGCAACAGCAGTCAGTACTGCGGAGTCAGGAACAGCAGCAACAGTTAGTAAAGAGGAGTAAGGAACAACAGCAGCAGTTAGTACACAGGAGTAAGGAACAGCAGCAACAGTCAGTACAGAGGAGTAAGGAACAGCAGCAACAGTCAGTACAGAGGAGTAAGGAACAGCAGCAACAGTTAGTACAGAGGAGTAAGGAACAGCAGCAAAAGTCAGTACAGAGGAGTAAGGAACAGCAGCAACAGTTAGTACAGAGGAGTAAGGAACAACAGCAGCAGTTAGTACAGAGGAGTAAGGAACAGCAGCAACAGTCAGTACAGAGGAGTAAGGAACAGCAGCAACAGTCAGTACAGAGGAGTAAGGAACAGCAGCAACAGTTAGTACAGAGGAGTAAGGAACAGCAGCAAAAGTCAGTACAGAGGAGTAAGGAACAGCAGCAACAGTTAGTACAGAGGAGTAAGGAACAACAGCAGCAGTTAGTACAGAGGAGTAAGGAACAGCAGCAACAGTTAGTACAGAGGAGTAAGGAACAGCAGCAGCAGTTAGTACAGAGGAGTAAGGAACAACAGCAAACGTTAGTACAGAGGAGTAAGGAACAACAGCAGCAGTTAGTACAGAGGAGTAAGGAACAACAGCAACAGTCAGTACAGAGGAGTAAGGAACAGCAGCAGCAGTTAGTACAGAGGAGTAAGGAACAGCAGCAAAAGTCAGTACAGAGGAGTAAGGAACAGCAGCAACAGTTAGTACAGAGGAGTAAGGAACAACAGCAGCAGTTAGTACACAGGAGTAAGGAACAACAGCAACAGTTAGTACAGAGGAGTAAGGAACAACAGCAGCAGTTAGTACAGAGGAGTAAGGAACAACAGCAACAGTCAGTACAGAGGAGTAAGGAACAGCAGCAACAGTTAGTACAGAGGAGTAAGGAACAGCAGCAAAAGTCAGTACAGAGGAGTAAGGAACAGCAGCAACAGTTAGTACAGAGGAGTAAGGAACAACAGCAGCAGTTAGTACACAGGAGTAAGGAACAGCAGCAACAGTCAGTACAGAGGAGTAAGGAACAGCAGCAACAGTCAGTACAGAGGAGTAAGGAACAGCAGCAACAGTTAGTACAGAGGAGTAAGGAACAGCAGCAAAAGTCAGTACAGAGGAGTAAGGAACAGCAGCAACAGTTAGTACAGAGGAGTAAGGAACAACAGCAGCAGTTAGTACAGAGGAGTAAGGAACAGCAGCAACAGTTAGTACAGAGGAGTAAGGAACAGCAGCAGCAGTTAGTACAGAGGAGTAAGGAACAACAGCAACAGTTAGTACAGAGGAGTAAGGAACAACAGCAGCAGTTAGTACAGAGGAGTAAGGAACAACAGCAACAGTCAGTACAGAGGAGTAAGGAACAGCAGCAGCAGTTAGTACAGAGGAGTAAGGAACAGCAGCAACAGTCAGTACAGAGGAGTAAGGAACAGCAGCAACAGTCAGTACAGAGGAGTAAGGAACAACAGCAGCAGTCAGTACAGAGGAGTAAGGAACAGCAGCAACAGTCAGTACAGAGGAGTAAGGAACAGCAGCAACAGTCAGTACAGAGGAGTAAGGAACAACAGCAGCAGTCAGTACAGAGGAGTAAGGAACAGCAGCAACAGTCAGTACAGAGGAGTAAGGAACAGCAGCAGCAGTTAGTACAGAGGAGTAAGGAACAGCAGCAGCAGTTAGTACAGAGGAGTAAGGAACAACAGCAACAGTTAGTACAGAGGAGTAAGGAACAACAGCAGCAGTTAGTACAGAGGAGTAAGGAACAACAGCAGCAGCAGTTATTACAGAGGAGTAAGGAACAGCAGCAGCAGTTAGTACAGAGGAGTAAGGAACAACAGCAACAGTTAGTACAGAGGAGTAAGGAACAGCAGCAAAAGTCAGTACAGAGGAGTAAGGAACAGCAGCAACAGTTAGTACAGAGGAGTAAGGAACAACAGCAGCAGTTAGTACAGAGGAGTAAGGAACAGCAGCAGTTAGTACAGAGGAGTAAGGAACAACAGCAGCAGTTAGTACAGAGGAGTAAGGAACAACAGCAGCAGTTAGTACAGAGGAGTAAGGAACAACAGCAACAGTCAGTACAGAGGAGTAAGGAACAGCAGCAGCAGTTAGTACAGAGGAGTGAGGAACAGCAGCAAAAGTCAGTACAGAGGAGTAAGGAACAGCAGCAACAGTTAGTACAGAGGAGTAAGGAACAACAGCAGCAGTTAGTACACAGGAGTAAGGAACAACAGCAACAGTTAGTACAGAGGAGTAAGGAACAACAGCAGCAGTTAGTACAGAGGAGTAAGGAACAACAGCAACAGTCAGTACAGAGGAGTAAGGAACAGCAGCAACAGTTAGTACAGAGGAGTAAGGAACAGCAGCAAAGTCAGTACAGAGGAGTAAGGAACAGCAGCAACAGTTAGTACAGAGGAGTAAGGAACAACAGCAGTTAACACACAGGAGTAAGGAACAGCAGCAACAGTCAGTACAGAGGAGTAAGGAACAGCAGCAACAGTCAGTACAGAGGAGTAAGGAACAGCAGCAACAGTTAGTACAGAGGAGTAAGGAACAGCAGCAAAAGTCAGTACAGAGGAGTAAGGAACAGCAGCAACAGTTAGTACAGAGGAGTAAGGAACAACAGCAGCAGTTAGTACAGAGGAGTAAGGAACAGCAGCAACAGTTAGTACAGAGGAGTAAGGAACAGCAGCAGCAGTTAGTACAGAGGAGTAAGGAACAACAGCAACAGTTAGTACAGAGGAGTAAGGAACAACAGCAGCAGTTAGTACAGAGGAGTAAGGAACAACAGCAACAGTCAGTACAGAGGAGTAAGGAACAGCAGCAGCAGTTAGTACAGAGGAGTAAGGAACAGCAGCAACAGTCAGTACAGAGGAGTAAGGAACAGCAGCAACAGTCAGTACAGAGGAGTAAGGAACAACAGCAGCAGTCAGTACAGAGGAGTAAGGAACAGCAACAGTCAGTACAGAGGAGTAAGGAACAGCAGCAACAGTCAGTACAGAGGAGTAAGGAACAACAGCAGCAGTCAGTACAGAGGAGTAAGGAACAGCAGCAACAGTCAGTACAGAGGAGTAAGGAACAGCAGCAGTTAGTACAGAGGAGTAAGGAACAGCAGCAGCAGTTAGTACAGAGGAGTAAGGAACAACAGCAACAGTTAGTACAGAGGAGTAAGGAACAACAGCAGCAGTTAGTACAGAGGAGTAAGGAACAACAGCAGCAGCAGTTATTACAGAGGAGTAAGGAACAGCAGCAGCAGTTAGTACAGAGGAGTAAGGAACAACAGCAACAGTTAGTACAGAGGAGTAAGGAACAACAGCAGCAGTTAGTACAGAGGAGTAAGGAACAACAGCAGCAGTTAGTACAGAGGAGTAAGGAACAGCAGCAGCAGTTAGTACCGAGGAGTAAGGAACAACAGCAACAGTTAGTACAGAGGAGTAAGGAACAACAGCAGCAGTTAGTACAGAGGAGTAAGGAACAGCAGCAGCAGTTAGTACAGAGGAGTAAGGAACAACAGCAGCAGTTAATACAGAGGAGTAAGGAACAACAGCAGCAGTTAGTACAGAGGAGTAAGGAACAGCAGCAACAGTTAGTACAGAGGAGTAAGGAACAGCAGCAACAGTTAGTACAGAGGAGTAAGGAACAGCAGCAGCACTCAATATGGAGGAGTAAGAAAAAGCATCAGCAGTCAATATGGAGGAGTAAGGAACAACAGCAGCAGTCAGTACAGAGGAGTAAGGAACAGCAGCAGCAGTCAGTACAGAGGAGTAAGGAACAACAGCAGCAGTTAGTACAGAGGAGTAAGGAACAGCAGCAACAGTTAGTACAGATGAGTAAGGAACAGCAGCAGCAGTCAATATGGAGGAGTAAGGAGCAGCAACAGTCAGTATGGAGGAGTCAGGAACAGCATCAGCAGTCAGTATGGAGGAGTCAGGAACAGCATCAGCAGTCAATATGGAGGAGTAAGGAGCAGCAGCAGTCAGTATGGAGGAGTAAGGAGCAGCAACAGACAGTATGGAGGAGTCAGGAACAGCATCAGCAGTCAGTATGGAGGAGTCCGGAACAGCATCAGCAGTCAATATGGAGCAGCAGTCAGTACGGAGGGGTAAGGAACAGCATCAGCAGTCAATGTGGAGGAGTAAGGAGCAGCAGCAGTCAGTACGGAGGGGTAAGGAACAGCAGCAGCAGTCAGTATGGAGGAGTAACGAACAGCAGCAGCAGTCAGTATGGAGCAGCAGTCAGTATGGAGGGGTAAGGAACAACAGCAGCAGTCAGTATGGAGGAGTAACGAACAGCAGCAGCAGTCAGTATGGAGCAGCAGTCAGTACGGAGGGGTAAGGACCAACAGCAGCAGTCAGTATGGAGGAGTAACGAACAGCAGCAGCAGTCAGTATGGAGCAGCAGTCAGTACGGAGGGGTAAGGAACAACAGCAGCAGTCAGTATGGAGGAGTAACGAACAGCAGCAGCAACAGCAGTCAGTATGGAGGAGTAAGGAACACCAGGAGCTGTCAGTACAAAACAGTAGTAAGTACGGAGGAATAAGAAGCATCAGAAGCAGTCAGTATGGAGGAGTAAGGAACATCAGCAGCAGTCAGTATGGAGGAGTAAGGAACATCAGCAGCAGTCAGTATGGAGCAGCAGTCAGTACGGAGGGGTAAGGAACAGCAGCAGCAGTCAGTATGGAGGAGTAACGAACAGCAGCAGCAGTCAGTATGGAGCAGCAGTCAGTACGGAGGGGTAAGGAACAACAGCAGCAGTCAGTATGGAGGAGTAACGAACAGCAGCAGCAACAGCAGTCAGTATGGAGGAGTAAGGAACACCAGGAGCTGTCAGTACAAAACAGCAGTAAGTATGGAGGAATAAGAAGCATCAGAAGCAGTCAGTATGGAGGAGTAAGGAACATCAGCAGCAGTCAGTATGGAGGAGTAAGGAACATCAGCAGCAGTCAGTATGGAGCAGCAGTCAGTACGGAGGGGTAAGGAACAACAGCAGCAGTCAGTATGGAGGAGTCAGGCTATGGACTGTTAGTTATCTCATTGATGTACTCCAGAGTTTTATTTCTTCAGCGCCCACTTGCCTTCTGAGTGATAATGAGCAAGTTGTTTATCTAGACAATACTCCTAGATCAACCCTGAAAAGAGATGCTTATGTCCTGGGGCTTTACTCGTTAATATTAAAAAACACATAGCAATAATAGAAGTTTCCATTTTCAGTAGTGCTGGTGGTGAATACAATGATAAAAGTGGTGTTTGTTAAGGTGATGTGATTGTGGTCTTGGGAAGGTAGAAGTGGTGGTGCTTATGCTTATAGCTGTTGTGTCAATGCTATTGATTATTGTAATGGTGGCTCTTGTTGCAGTGGTAGTGATTACAGGTTCATAGGTTAGAACTTGGCTAGCTCCCCTTATGGACCATTATAAGCCTATCCAATGTCCCTTTAGTGCCTCTTGTCTATGAAGTAATCACCTTAACAATTATGCCAACCCCCCAATCCCTAGTGAACATTCCATGCTTGTCTCTCCATTGCACCATCAAGACAAGTGTCTAAATCAGTATATTGTATCTAAATGTACTGATTTCTTACACTTGCCTTGAACTGAATCTGGGTCAACTGCTTGGAAGGCAGCTGTGCACATCATTAAACCACCGATGTTAGTATACCATCATTATTGTAATGGTGGCTGTTGTGGCGGTGGTAGTGATTATTGTAGTGGTGACTGTGGGAGTGATTATTGTAATGATGTCTGTTGTGTAAGTGGTAGTGATTATTGTAGTGGTGGCTGTTGTGGAGGTGGTAGTGATTATTGTAGTGGTGTCTGTCATGGCAGTGATAGTGATTATTGTAGTTGTGCCTGTTGTGGCAGTGGTGGTGATTATTGTAGTGGTGCCTGTTGTGGAGGTGATAGTGATTATTGTAGTGGTGGCTGTTGTGGAGGTGGTAGGGATTATTGTAGTGGTGTCTGTCATGGCAGTGATAGTGATTATTGTAGTGGTAGCTGTTGTGGCAATGGTAGTGATTATTGTAGTGGTGTCTGTTGTGGTGGTGACAGTGATTATTGTAGTGGTGGCTGTTGTGGAGGTGGTCGTGATTATTGTAGTGGTGTCTGTCATGGCAGTGATAGTGATTATTGTAGTGGTGGGCTGTTGTGGCAGTGGTAGTGATTATTGTAGTGGTGGCTGTAGGGATGATTATTGTAATGGTGGCTGTTGTGGCTGTGGGGGGTGATTATTGTAATGGTGACTTGTGTTGGTGATAATTGTAATGGTGGCTGTTGTGGCTGTGGTAGAGTTGGTATTGGTGGTGGGTGTGGTTGATGTTATTTATGGCTGTAATGGTGGAATTAGTGTTTGTGGTTATTTTACTGACAGTGGTTTTACATGTGGTACTGGCTGTGGTACTAGTAATTATGCTGATGGTGGTGGTGGTAATTGTGGTTGGGTATAGTCATGGTTGTGATGGTGGAAGAGGCAGCATTTGTGGTGGTGCTGGTGATAGTTACAGTTTGGTCCTGGCAGTGATAGTGATGGTGCTGCAGGATGTATTGGTAATGCTGATTGTCATTCTAGTGTTGAAGGTGATGCATGTGTCAGTGGCTGCAGTAGTGCTGGTTGTGCCAGTGGTGTTAGTGATTATGATTGTGATAGTAGTGATATTGATGACTGTGTTCATGGTGGTGCTGGTGAAAGTGGTGATGGCTTTGGCAGTGTGGATCTGATCTGACAACAACTGCAGTGAATTACTTTGCATTTCCTATGAATGCTGATTAAGAATGATGGTGTGATGGTGCATGCGACCTGCAAAATATTCTCTTTAATTAGGAATGGCTTACAGAGGAAACACTATTAATAATTTCAGAACTGGAGAGCAGAGGTGTGCTATAATAACACTATGAAGGGTAGGTTTATCAACATTAAACAAATTAATGTTCAGTAAACATGACAAGGGAGTTTTGGCTTGTGATGCTTACAACAGAAAAGAGGTATGATGGATGGACAGATGTTCACAGGCAGCTGTGACCCCTGCATTCCCTGGGTCTCGAGAAATGGCAGCTTATGGCCCTCAGTTAGAAAACTAAAATTGTGCATTAAAACGTGAAAAGTACAGTAAAAATAAGATGCTTTTAAATAAATCAAAAACTATTAAAACACATAATTTACATCCCTCGAAAGAATATTTTTAAAAACACTAACTGAAAAGGAAATACACCATTGAAAACATTTTCCTTATTCAAACGTTATGGATAATCAGAGTCTGTACGTAGACTAAAGAGCATTTTAAAACTCATGTACATGTTTTTTTTTCTTTTAATAATTATCACTCATTCCAAATGTATTACATTATGGTTATGAAACTTGAAACAAACTACATCTACCAACATACACACACATACAAAAAAAATAAAAATTGCCACAAAAAAATTGAAGAGCAGGACACAACAATTGAGAAAACATGTACTGCTAGCACAGAAAGAGCAAGAAATGCAAAAGCTACGCAATATATATATATATATATATATATATATATATATATATATATATATATATATATATATATATATGTATATATAATAAATACAACTTACATTTTTCCCAGCCACCAAGTAAAGCGTAGGAATGATAAACATATACAATTTTTATTTATTTTTATTTATTTTTTATTTATTTTATTTTACATTTGTTTACCGGGCTAGTCCAGCTGGATATATGTCCATTTTCAGTGGAGGCCCGGGGAGAAAAGCTCCACTACATACTACTAAACAGTGTCAGTTATACATCAATTTACAATAATAGGAAAACAAAAAATATGCAATAAATCTTATAACAAGTTGTATAAACTTTTGAGTAGAGTCTAAAAGTAGGATGGTAAAAAAGAAAAGATGAAGAAAAAAAAAATTAAATACTCTGTAAGTGTATATAGAAGAGAAGAGAGAGAAAGGTTGTTAAGGAATTAGGTAAAGATGGGGAAAAAAGAGAGCTAACCAGGGTTATGACAAGAACAGAGCCAATGGTTATATAGAAAGAATTTTAGTTTAGTTTTAAAAGGGAGAGTGAAGTTAGAGATGTAAGGTCTTGTGGTAAGTTGTTCCATATTTTGCCAATTGAGTTGGAGAATATGGCGTCACCTGCTGAATTTTTGGATCGGGATGTTTGGACCAGTATTTTGTTGGTGGAGCGTAGGTACTTCTGATTATTATAGGGTGTAATGAGGGTAGAGAGTATTGGGGTGTTGTCAGGGTGATGTAGGGCATTATGGGCAATAGTGAGTTGATAGTATTGCATGAGATGTGGAAGTTCGAGCCATCCTAGCTTCTTGAGATTTAAACAATGATGAGTTCTATATGGAGAGGCAGTTGCAAATCTGGCAATATTGTTATATGATGTAGTAAGTTTTTTAAGATTATGTTTAGAAAGATTTGTGTATATGGAGGAAGCATATAAGAGGGTTGATTAAGTGGGTTCTAGCTATTGTAACTTTGGCTTCAGGGGTAAGAAAAGATTTGATTCTATAGAGAGAGCCAAGTTTTCTGTTGGTAGATTTTATTGTAAGATTAATATGATTGTCAAATTTTAATTGATTGTCAGTAGTAATACCCAAGAGTTTTGTTGTTTGGTCAGGAGAGATAATGGTCCCATTATTGGATGTAAGTGTAAAATGGATAGAGGAAGACAAGTGGGTGGGTGAAAAGAGCAAGAGTTTGGTTTTCTTGGGGTTAAGGAGAAGACAATGATTAGAGAACCATTGTTCTATGGTTGAGAAGGTTTTTTGTGTGAGAGAGTGAAGTTCTGACTGTGTTGAGGCTGAGCAAATGATGGTGGTGTCGTCTGCATATTGAATGCATGTTGTTTGTGGAGTAGCTAGATGAAGTTCATTAATGAAAATGGAAAACAAGAGAGGACCTAAAATAGAGCCCTGAGGGACTCCTATAGTGGTGGGGAGAAGGTCAGAGAGTTGGTTGTCCCATAGAACTGCTTGTTTGCGGTTGTCTAGGTAAGATGAGAACCAGGATAATGCAGGGTTATCTAGAGAGAAAGATTTTAAACGATGGAGAAGAAGCTGGTGATTGACCATGTCAAAGGCTTTGGACAGGTCTACGAAGAATGCTGAAGAAGGAGTATTATTGTTGCGATTTTTGTTAATTGAGTCAATGAAGGATAGTAAGGCTGTGCTAGTACTATGGTATGGTCGAAACCCATGTTGGCAATTAGCTAGGAGTTTATGGTCGAGTAGGTGATTTAGTAACTGTTTGTGGATACACTTCTCCATAATTTTTGCAAGCGGAGATAGTAATGCTATAGGGCGGTAGTTAGAGTACTCAGTAGAGTCACCTCCTTTAAAAAGAGGGATAATATAAGAGACTTTCCAGACTGATGGAATTGTACTTTCTTTTAATGTCCTGTTAATAAGTATAGAGATGGGATATGCTAAGGCTTTGGCACCTAGTTGGAGGTATTCTGCTGGTAATTGGTCAGCAGAGGGGGTTGTAGGTTTTAGTTTATGAAGTAGGGGCAATATTTGAGAAGTGGGTATGGGTTTAAGGTGAAATGAGGGGGGAATAGTGCTAGGTGTAAATAGTTTGGAGGTATCTGGGTTTTGTTGATTGGCTAGGTTTAGTATGGCAGAAGTGAAGAAAGTATTAAAGGCATTAGCTGTTTGTAAGGGGCAATCGGGGTCAGAGCCAGATGGGTTTGGTGTGGCTACTTTACCAGGGGATAATAGTTTATTGATAGAGGACCAAAATTATGTGGTTGGTGTGTTGAGGATTGCTGAAGCTGAGTAAAGAAGTTCTTTTTATCTTGTATGATAGCTTTTTTTGTCATATTTCTCTGTTGTCTAAAGTGACATTATCAGTTAGGCTTTTGTGGTGCGCATTTAGCCCAGACTTTATTCCTACTTAAGATAAGTTTCTTAGTGTTATTAGAGCCATTGGGCTGTTTTAGATTTGACACGCATGGAGCATTGGGGCATGATGTTCAAGGATAGTGAGAAAAGTACTGTTAAAGTGACTAACTGCTTCATCTATTGGTAAAGATTTAAGAGGTGACCAGTTGACTAAGCGTAAGCTCATTTTGATACTGGTTGAGGTCAAAATATTTCTTACTACGGAATGATCTGACTTGGATGGGGACAGAAGTACTGGTTTTGCCTAATGATATAAGTGAGGAATGATCACTGAGGTCATCTGGGAGAGTTCCTGTTGTATAGTTTTGCTGAGGACTATTTGTTAATATCCAATCAAGTATACTTTCTTTATTATTAAGTTTGTTTATTCTAGTTGGGGAGTTGATTATTTGAGAGAAGCCATGCAGGTTAATAAGGGTGGATGGATTAGTCTGTTTACATAAGTTCCAGTCGATGTTGAAATCCTAAGAGTATTGTTTCTTGAGGGTGATTTAGTGAGAGCCAGTTTAGTAGGTCTTCTAATATGGTTGGATTTTTTCCTGGGGGAAGATAGGTACAGATAATATTTAATGTTTTTTGTGGGTTGAGTTGCAGTTTTGTAATAATTATTTCAATACTAGTGTCAGATAAAAGGTTATGATTTGTTCTACTGATCTGCAGTCCTGTTCTATAGAGAATAGCAACCCCACCACCTTTTTGTTTAAGCGGTCTTGTCTTAGGATGTTATAGCCAGGGGGAATAATCTCGTTGTCTTTTATTGTAGGTTTGAGCCATGTTTCTGTTAGACAGAGAATATCGAACTGTTGAACTTCTAGAAGGGCATGAATTTGTGCTATTTTGTTACAAATGCTTCGTATGTTTAGTTGAGCAATTGATAGCGATTTTGGGGGTTTTGTAGGTAATGTACTGTTTCTTATGACTGGGTGGCATTTAGTGGGAATTTGGGAGGGGATTGGACCAGGGTTGGGGTGAATATCTCCATCTATTAATGAGCAAGATATAATAGGGTTAAAGGATTGAGGGGGTTTGTAAAAGTAGTTCTGAAGTTTCTTAAGGTTGTGGATAAAGTATTTTATGTGAGAAAGGCGGTGGTATTTAGGTTGAAGATAGGAGGTTTTGTGGATGGTATTGAGATAGTTTATAGATAAGGCTGGTGGACATGTTTGGGTATGTCTGGTTGGGATTATAAGAGTAAAGGGTAGGGGTTGTTCATAGCAGGTTAAGAGATAGGTAGAGGTGAGAGTAGTTAGGAAAGTTAGTAAAAGGAAATGTTGAGTATAATTAGGCATGTTGAGAGGGCTTGTGCAGGGATGTTAGTAGTGTAGTTAGGGAGGGTGGGTCAGGGGTGGGAGAGGAAGGCTATTTAGAAGGGGGGTGTGGATGAAGTATATGATATGATTGGTTGTGATAAATGAGGGTGTGTCTGAGGGAAACCAATGTGAAGATAGTAGAGGTGGGCTGGGAGGGTCTAGGATATGATTGGTTTGTAAAGCAAGAGGGGTGTGTCCTGTGGGGGATAAATGTAGAGGTCCTAGGAAGGTGGGATTTGGGGCAGGGAGGGGCGGAGTGAGCCGAAGAGTGAAGCAGATGAGGAAGACACAATTACCTTTGTGTGGTACAGAAAAAAAAGAAACAATCAGTAAAGTATGGAAACAGCAGGTAGGTTTGTACTAGGTCTATGTGTATATGTAGTGTAACCTAGTAAAAAGTAGCAGAAGTGTATGTGAAGTAAAGAATAATTAAAGTAAAGCTATGGTAGTATACAGATTAGAGTTATAGGAGTTAAACATGGGGTAATAGGCAGGTCCAGAAAGCAAGAGAAAGTACAGAGGGTAGATATAACAGGAAAGAACGATATAGGTGAGATAGAAAAGAAGACAAAAGGGGAGTAAACCAGATAGTAGAAAGGATGCCACCCTAGTGGCTAAAGGGAGTTTTACCACATTTATTGTTCTGCGGTAAAGGGGTAAAGCGTGGTAGAAATACAGGAGAAAGATTACAACTAAAAAGAGGTAGAAGTTACACAAAAGGTGAGAGGAGACTAATGGAAGAGGTCTAGGTTAGAATAGTGATTGGGACTGGTGATATTGGCTGCTGGCAATCCTGGGCAGGTAGCTGGAGTAGGGTACACTGGTAAAAGTTTGTATCTAAACACTTATCAATTACATACTTCCACAGTTTGTTGGAAAGCTAAACCAAGTTTGGAGAGTATTGTTTCACTAGCCGGAGGTTCAGGTCTTCCTGGAGGGCTGAGGCAGAGGTGTAGTTTTGTGGGGTCCACTTAGAAAAACTATTCCACAGTTTGTTGGAAAGCTAAACCAAGTTTGGAGAGTATTGTTTCACTAGCCGGAGGTTCAGGTCTTCCTGGAGGGCTGAGGCAGAGGTGTAGTTTTGTGGGGTCCACCTACAAATAAAAAAAAAATTAAAAATGTGTGTACTTTTGGTTACAGTATACAGTGAGTGAGAGGTAAAATGAAAAGTTTTTCCCTATTCAAGATAAAAGGGTTAAAAATGTAACTTTGTACTGGCAGCGTGTGAGCAGGTGGCTGGAATAGTAGTAGGTGGCTGAAATAGTGTCCACTGGAAGATGGAAGGCGACACTGAATGAGCACCTGAATGAGCATCCTTTACAACACCTTTCTTCTAAAATGAAGAAAGAGAAGCCTATCAGTCTACAGGTCTGCACTGTACATTTTAAGGAAAGAGTCCTGTCTGTGTTCCGATCTCCTGGAAAAATAGTGAAAATTCAGGAAATCAAGGTGCTTTGCAGTCATGAGTTTCCAAGGACAGCCATAGAAGAGGAGTTTGTTTCGGGTACTAATATGAACGCGCAGGTATCCTAAAGAGATTTTGAAAAGTCATGTGCAAAGTGTTTTACCATTTCTTTTTCTGTAGTTATGTTGTTTTGTAAAGTGGACTTACTGCTTCTAAAATACATACCCCGGGATTCATGAACCTTGCGCCAGGCGCCAGCATAGCGTCGGCGTTATAACGCCAAATATGGCTGCTGAGCGATTCAGGTATGAATCAATTCCATGTGCACTACCGGCGTGCGCCGGACCTGCTCCGCCCCCGGTGTAGGTATGCAAAACACACTGTGTGCGGTATTGCACCATGCAAATGAAGGGAAATAGCGATCCACGAAGTGGCGCAGGCGTAGCGACGCGGCAATGTAAACCAAAAAGCGGTTTACACTTACCCAAACATGACAAAGGAGTAACGGAAGGCTGTCAAAGTCAGGTATCATACAGGTGCAATATGCCAATGGGGAAAGGCACCGAGAATGTCAAAGAAAATATGCACAAAATGTAAAAATGACATAAATGGCATGTCGTGAAAGCACAGCAAGAACCCGGATATGTGCACAGAAGTTGCAAAGCAATGAAATAATATGACAATGTCCTAAAAGAGCAGTATAACACATCAGGTGCACAGCCACCACAGACCATAGTAAGTAAGTAAAGCGCAACGCCAGCGGAATGGTTGACAAGGATGGCGGCAGTGTTGGCGCCGTAACCATGTATTAACAGTCAATGCCATGCAAATGAGGCAGATAATAGTGAATCGCGAGCGGCGGCGGTGTAAGGATGGAGCAAGCGGCGTAGCAGTAGTACACCGAGGAGTGGCCACCGCGGGATACATGTCAATCTCAGAGGGTGTGCCACTGTAGGAGGAAGCACATTGGAGGCCAGCAAACATGGGCTGTACAATGCACATCACAGCAGCAGGACCGGTGTGAGGAAATAGATGCGCTGAGAGTACATAATGCGCGCACAGATGCATGTGCGAGGATGACTCTGAACCCCAAGCCAGTCATGTGACAGCCTCCCGTCAACAAACACGGATATAGGAAGGTAATGCGGAGAATATGAGAAATGCGGAAGCAGTGTAATTGGAGCCGCAATGAGCAATCAACACCAATGAATGCAGGAAGGGCAAGCGGCGGCTGATAACTCTGCATGCAGACCCTGCAAAAGCAGGAAAGGGAGGCATAGGAATGCAAAGATAGTAGGGATGTAGTTGAAATGCAAGAGCAAAGAACCGAAATAGCACAGGGCAAGTACAGAGGTAGGATA
>NC_056737.1:1018363071-1018430571 GCF_019279795.1 Protopterus annectens
GAAAATGTTTCAGTTTGATTTTAAACAATGTCATATTTATTACCCCATTTTGCTGCATAACTCACATTATGTGCTCTCTGCGATTGCATATACTTCCGTCACCGTCAAGCGCTGATCACATGATCTGTTTCTTCAATAATCTCCCATATCCTCTACATGACTGCCTCGTACCCTTCTCTCATACCACGGGGTGTCTCCTTCCCTGTATCCACTGAAGTGTCTACAATGACTATTTACTCTGCTGTGTGTTCCCTGACCTATGTTCAGATTTAACAGTATTTGGATAGGTCTTGACCCGCTATCACAACTGTTAACAGAAACACAATGTAGTCTGGTCCCTGATCTACAATAGAGACAAAGAGGCAAACACTCCTTACCTGGGCCTCCTGTTTAAGGCTGCACGATTTCTTCTTGGGATCCAGTTTTCCGCTTTTCAGCCACAGATCAGACAGTAAACAGCCTCTTTACACACAACAATTCAGTCGGACGTCTTTTCATTCAAGAAGAACCATTTATGCAAATTCTCCTGCGTAGATGTCTAACCAGCCATGCACTCTGACCTGTAGCTTACCAAGGGAATTCGAGATTACAAGGATCACAATGTCAAATAAGTTGTTAAAACCAGACTGTAGTTATCAGTAGGCTTTTCTAAGTGACAGCCAATAACACAGGAGGCTCGGGTTCGGAAAGTTTTAGTAGTGTACACAGGCAGGCTAAATAATATACAGTCCAAGTATGAGAGTTTTGTCTGACTCTATACAGTAAGCAGTTTCTTTATATAGTGTTTACAATCAGCTTTTGCCCACCTTACTGGCGGGGTCGGTCACAGGGCATTTCCATCACTATGGTCCACAATAGTCTATACATACGTGGGTGCTGGGGTCGTGCTTTTAAAATGTTTTCCCATGAGAATAACACAGCCTTGCAAGGCACCTTGTAAATTACAGTGTCCTTCTGTGATTGTAGCTGTTTCAAGGACCCTAGACTGTTCCGATACAGTGGACAGTTAATTTCTTATCGTTGCTTTGTCTCTCTGGTAAGGAGTTGTACTGTTATCTTCGATAGAGCTCACAAGGCCATCCTCCTCAGGGAAGGAGTGATGTTATGCATGTACATACATTTATTGTTCTGTAACCCAGCAAATAATTGATGCTGACAGACATAAGCCTGCTGTACTGCTTACTGCCAGGTTCAGAATTCCATCACACTACAGCTTAGCTTCACCAATTACATGCAGGCTTAGTTCTACTGCCATATTATGCGGTACAATTCAATGCATTATATAGTATTTCGAGTCTAAACTGGCACTTCATATGTGTTTCTATATATATTTTGAACAACAGCCATCCGGCCATATGCATGTTGTTCCGTCCTTTACCTTGACCGTGTGTATTTGTCCGTCCGCAACGCTACTCTCCACATGTGATGTCCCACCTTCCCCTTCTTTGCCTGTAGCACCCTGTTAGGACGTCCTGTTTGGTAGGCACGTGTTCCGCTATATGTGATCGACTTCACTGCATAGCTAATCATCGATGCGGTGGTCCAACAACCCGACTTGTCCACATGTGTACAGTTATGTGCACCGTGTCATATGCAAACCTATATGGTTTGGACGGGTACATACCACATGCGGGATGTACACATTCTGCAGACACATTCACATGCAGCCATTTACATATCTGTACCTGAGGTGGGTTGGTGACATGTGGGGTACGTATTTGCCCACGTGGCATTGCCTAACACAAACATCTTACCACATTTCAGGTATGCACATTGTGTGTGGGTGTATAGCTGCACACGGATGCTAGCAGGTTAGGGTGCAAAGGTGTACATGGGTGGGACTGACATGTACAATGAGGCTATTGTGTATTACATCTGAATGCATGGGTTCTGCTTCTGGATATTACACTTCAACATATGCCATCCAGTGTATGCAACAGAGACGTTGCTGGGTGTGGGATAAGTTGCTATGCACATGTTTGCCTGTGTTTGAGGTATCTTGCTTCCTTACTGTTGTTATGTCAACACAGCTACCCGGCTATGTACTCTCACTACTGCTTGTGACCATTATGGTTGGCACCTTTTCCAATGCCCATAGTGGGGCATGTTATGTGGAAACTTCTGAATTTGCAGGACTACACATACCCACGGCTAGTGCAGTTGACAGAACTTCACTTGTTTGCCATACTTTAAGCTTATTCTGTAAGCATTTGGGTTCCTTATTCATTTTCTTATGCCATGTCTGTGTTTCATATAGTAATGTATATGTTTTATGCTACTATTACATGTATATTGCGGGAATTTTCTTGGCAGGGGATCGGAGGTCATTTTCCATTTTTCCGATTGTTGCAGGGACACAACTGTCCAATCAGGGACTGTCCATGGCACATTGGGACAGCAGGTAACCCTGGTGACCTTGCCCATGTCGCTACTGGGGTTGCCACCTTTTCCAGTTTCCAATCTGGGATATTTCCGGGACTCACATCTGACTTTACAGGCCGACACATACACACGGTCACTATATAGCATAGAACTTCACTTGTTTGCCTAAATGGCAGCTTATTGTTGTGGCAATTTGCTTGCTTATTCTGTTTCTTGTGTCATTTAGGTATTTCTGTTACAGAAATAACCAATTCATGCTACCATTACATTAAATACGGGATATCATTGTGTCCTACAATCTTAGCACATCTGCCATTTTTAATACGTTTTTTCGGGACACAACTGGCCATAGAGAGACTGCCCCAACCAAAGTGGGACAGGTGGTGACCTTAGTCGCTGCTCCTATGTCGGTGCGGCGCGCTGACATGCTGCTGTACACCTTCTCTGAGTGTAAGCACTGACGGTGCATTGCGGGACAAACGCGGTCTTATGCGTATCCTTTGCTCCTTGGACGGGTACACTTATGCCTTCGTGGCTTGTATTTGCTTCTCCGTTAATTTGGGATGGGTACTATGTTGCATACTCTACGTGCGTTTCATTCTGCACGGGACCTGGCTGCTGCCATTACTATTATGGGCGGACCGTGGCTGTCAGCTCACCTCATGCCGGCTTAGACACGCCTCCAGACGCATCTTACCTGGGCTCACTCACGTACACTACGCATGCGTCTGTGGTTCCGGTGCACTCTCATTAATATGTATATGGCGCTACTGCGCCGGCTATTCACTGCACCGCCAGCGCAAGCCTTACGCCGGCCTTGCGCCGAGCTTCATGAATCCCGGGGATAGTTTTTATTTTAGTCAGCTCAGTGAAACTGTTATGCATAGTGAACTTTTATGCACAAAATGCTTAGCAGCTGTCCAATTGGTTCCTGATTCCATGCCACATGACTTTACTTTCACTACAGCCACATGCAGGTAAGAAGTCAGAGAGGAAACCACTAGCGACTGAGTCTAGGCAGATGTAGGCGTGCACAATATGCTCTCACCCTGGCCAAGAGGCAATGGATGGCACACATACTCACCACCTAATGAAGTAAAACCTTCATCCTATGTACATACATACAGTAACATTGATGTTAGGCAACACTCACAGCCTTTAGTTACTCATGTAATGGCTGTGTACTGCTAGCATCACACAGACTCAGCCCCAAATTAAAACTCTTGTAACTGCTAAACTTCCAATGTAAGTGTTGAACCTGGAAGAGGGAATAAATGGCTAAGAACAGAAATGAATGTCATATCCTTACATACTGTTACTTGCCAATGTAACTAAGTTGAAGGTGGTTGATTTATTTAGTAATGACATCAATATGTGACAGCGGTGACTTATGCTAGTGGATGTGCTCTCTATTAAGTAATACACCTGGTGCATCAAAACGTCAAACATTACAAAAACCTATAAGAAGGCTGTACAATTTGCAAAAAAGCATCACAAAAACAGATATACTAAGCAATAAGTCGGCTATGCACCCAGAGCATCAGACATAAGACTTATGTATCCCTGAATCCAAAAGATAGAAATCAGGGATATGGCACAGTGATCATCATTTGCACAGAGTGTTGTTGGGGGGTGAGTAGGAGGCCAAGGCTGAACAAAAGGTATTGAGTGCATGTGAGTAAGAAAGACTGACAAACAGATGTTAGGATAAAGTATCAAATGGCCACTGAGACAGAATGAGCTGTAAGCTTCACAAATGACCCATGAAACTGTTATGTGTGTGTGTCAAGGTGAAGTTGGTGTCTGAGTGTCTGCAAGAACACAGCCAAGCTCTGTGCTAGCTCTATGTCCTGGTATGTCAGACAGCTGTGAGTCATGCACGAACACAGCCAAGCTCTGTGCTAACTCTATGTCCTGGTATGTCAGACAGGTGTATGTCCTGGTATGTCAGACAGGTATGAGCCATGCATGGTAGAGGTGACAGTTCATTGTTGTCCCCCCTGACTGTGAGAATTGTCTCTGCCAGAAGTTGCAATGGCATGCCCATGCCCATGATCAGATGATCTGCTGGTACGTGAATGTGAATGGTTTCTGCTGGATGACCTTCCCTCATGAGTATGCCCAGGACCATGACCCCATGGTCTGCCATATCTGGGTGTGGGCACTTCAATCTCTGATGGAGCAGTGGAAGTCATGCCACTATAGGAGCATGATCGGGCACGGCCACACTGGCTAGCATCAGATGATGATGCTGACCTGTGCCCACATGGATGCTGTCACCCTCCCAGCAAACATTCCATCACAGACATTGCGACATCCATATTGTCATTCATCCAATCCACTGAATCAGCCACACTGTGGAGGCAGTCATGCACATCAGCCTGTATCACATCTACAACCCTAAGCATTTCCTCAGAGGCCCTATTGGAATGTGTCTACACCTCCATGATGGCCATAAACACACATCAAGTGGCATGGAAGGACACACCATGATCAGTTGGATGTTGGACAGCCAGCTTCCTCTGGGCACCCCTAACAATCATCCTACATGGCCCCTCTCCCACACTTTGGCTAGGGTCTGAGTCAACAGGCACTGAAGTCACAATATCCACACTATCCTGATCAAGTGTGTCACTCTCTACCTGTCCAATATCTCAGGACTCACTGGAGTAGGTTTGCGTAGACCTACTGGCTATCTCTGATGGAAACAGAGGTTATGGCTGAATGCCAACCTCAGTGTCAAATTCAACCTCTGCACCCCTCAACTGTGCCTCTGTTTGGCCACCATCATCAGAATATGCTGATACTCTGACATCAGGTGGTAAGAGTCCTACACTTCCACTGTCAGGATCACCTGTGATAATAAGCAACAAGCACAGGAAAAAAAATGAATGCCTACACTATACAATTTAATATATGATAACAGAGTAACACTGGTGCCAAAAAATGAATGCCTACACTATACAATTTAATATATGATAACAGAGTAACACTGGTGCCACTATCACAGATGGTACAGCAATGCACAGACTCATGACACCCACTTCACACATACGGAAAATGCAAACTTCTGACAAATGGTCATTAATAATCAAATAATAGTGTTTTAGTGTTTGGCTTAACATGTGTAGCGGACGCCAAACTTTCTATGGAGGATGGTCCTGGAAGAAGGTAAGGATGCAATCACCACAATTCTAATAACACAGGGGGACAGAATTATTGTCTAGATGTCCATTAACAATACTTTTAACTGAAACTTGCCTGACACATCCATCTATATGTAATGAAAAACATGTTGCTAACTGTATCAGTTTATCAATATCTTCAGTCAAAGAAAAATAATGAAAACAACATGAACTATTGCTTTCAGTATCTTACTATACAAGAACATATTATAAGTTAACATACATAAGTCTACCTGGAAGCTCCTCCTGGGACACACGTGTCCTCCCTGAAACATCAGCACCAACATCAATGACCTGCTGCTTTGCAGTGCCCACTGAGCTCTCTGGTCCCTGACAATGGACAGGAGCTCTTCATTTGGTGTCAGTGCTGGATCTGTAGCAGGTCCCCCTGGTAGCCATATGCCCATGGGCCACTGCAGCTGCTCTCCTCCAGGCTGATGAAATCATATCAGTGTCCCTATGACGTACTTGATCATAAGTCCTGCTGCAGCTCCTACGGCATTTACATCATTCACTATCTGGTTCCAAATATGCATTCTGTCAGACATATCCCCACATACTCTCTCAAGGAGAAAGGCATTGTGATGCTTAAATGTTTGGACAATGACATCATTTTCAAAACAATAAAAGGAGGTTTACGTGGATTGGTATCCCTGTGTTACATACTCATAGTGACATAAAGCAGAGAATGCTAAAACACATAAATACCACATAATTAAATTCCTGCTTATATGCACATAAATAGTTTCAGTTATTAATCACTGGGGACACAGGTCAGATATTAACATTTTATGTTATGTGGGTGTACCATATCACACTCACACACAAACTAGTGCTTGACCCAAATCAAGGAATACCAATGGAGTAAAATATTGTTTACCACAGAAATAACTGGATGACTACATAATTTCAAGAGCAAACCTCTTGAAAAATAACTGTTGTTGTGGCAACACACAAATGGTATTTAGCTCCCCCCCCCCCCCAAAAAAAACAGGCAAATGTCAGTTTGTACTAAGCAAGGAATAAGACATTAGTCAATTGCTAAGCTTTCAAAAAATTCTCATGAAATGTGTACACATTTACAACAGAAAAGTCATTTTTATATGATTGCCAGAATTGTTAAAATGTAATTTGCAATACTGTTTAGGTTTCCTTTTTTTTCAGTAATAATATTTGTTCGATGCACAGCTTATCCCTAATAGGGTTAAATGGTGAAATAAATTAAAATTGATGAAATTCTCATATATGATAAAGACAGCATAAATAAAACATGTAAGTCAAGTGTCTGGGTAACACATTGGGTAAATGCACAGCATGTAATCTATATAGATCAAGGTTCAAGTCCCACATTTATCTTTTAGTGAGGAAAAGTAATAAACACTTTTTACAATAGCAATGCATGTTGAGCTTTGCTAATCTCATTTACGCATTGCTCAACTCCATGTAAACAGGGCATGATGGCCGAGACAACAAGCACACATTGTCACTTTCAAAGAGGATATATTGTTACATCTTTTGCTTTTCATCATGCAGTGTCACTAAGCGCATTTGCACAATGGTCAGCAAGCTTCCACAACACCTGCATGTCCATAATGCCTGCAGACAATAGGCAGACACTTGTCAGTTTCAAAAAGGATACATTGTTTCATCTTCAGCTTACTATCACACAAACCTGCTACGCAGCTTTGTACAGTGGTCCACAACACCAGCAGGTCCAGAACAGCTGCAAACTCCAAGGAGACACTTGTCAATTTCCAAATGGATACATTTTATCACATGTTGTTTGCCACTGCACAAACATACTATGTGTCATTGCGTGGTGGTCAGCACACATACACAGTAATGAATATGAAAATATACAGCTGCTGTCTAGTTGTTCCTGTGCAGTAGGTATAAGTTAAGGGCTACAATACAGATAAACCTGGGTTCTAATACAGCAAAGTCCAAAGTTTTATTACTGAAGTCCCAGTTTACTTTACATAAAAATGAACATTAGAAAAATAATTACACATAGAGATAACTATCTTTAGCAGGTGCATTGAGCATAGACAGGATATTAGATATATATTAAATGTGCAACAGTGTGTATCAGAATTATGGTTCTACAATTAAACATTTATTTTCTGCACTTTTACATGGTTAAGCAACCAACTCTTTAATGCATATGTATGACTAATGAGTGGTCTGACAAACAATGTCTCAATTACAATGAGTACTCCGTACAGTAATGATTGTAAAACATACACTTCTAGCCCAGCCTTCATTTTTCAACTGGTGTAAGTTGATGCTCCCAATCCAGGTGAGCCTCAATTTCAAAAATGTCTTTAATTTAAAAACAAAAGAGCAATGTAAACATTATTCCAAAAAACAATAATTATGTATAGCACTGCAGCTCATATGAATTATATGTGTGACTGAGGGTACACTATTATGTTTCTGCAATGATAATTGTGTTCCCTGGCCTTGGATGGCCTTCATACTTCAGTGATAGTCTTACACACATGAATGTACAAACCAGGACCTTGTCAGGTCACACATGTACATGGTTAACACCTCACTCTGTCTTGTGTGTATATAATTAATGAGAATGTCTGATAAGCACATTGTCTATGGCAAGGATGAAAAATCACCTTTGTCAAAGAAGATGTTTTGTCTATTTTACATAGCTTTGAATCCCACATTGTACAAATTACTTATCAGTCTGTAAAGACACAAAAATATTTCAGGCCATAAAATGTATACCTCCAATACATGTCTGCATAGTAAAAGCAACTAACATATACAGCAGCAACCAACCCATATACTGCGATATTCCCCTTCCTATTTCATATACTGCCTTATTTTCTGATTGGCACTGTTATACTCTGCTTAACATCACTCAAACACAATTGGCATGGTTGTTCAGGTTTGCACACTAGCCCTAAATGTAATAACACAAATTGGAGGTGAAAACACTCTAACTGCTGCTGTTTGACCTGTATATACATGGCAGGAGCTAGAAATGATGATGCACAATTTAGGGTTCAAAGATGGGCTGTAGATGAGTCCAGAATATTCATTGAACTCCTTGTAAAGCATCACAGTCACAGGCAATTGCAGAGGGACAGAGGGACTACACCAGGTCTCAATATAAATCAGAGGCTTGGACTAGTCTGACCAAAGCTGTTTCTGGTGCAACAGCATTCCACTCACTGGAGAGTAATGCAGGCACCACTATAATGACCCAAAAAGGCATAAGCAGGAACAACTCAACCAGTGGCTGGATGAATTTAGGACTGCTGACATCCAACAGCTGTGTAAGTAAACAGATAAAGATTTTATTTTATTTATTTATTTATTTATTTATTTTACATGTGTTAACCGGGAAAGTCTGACTGGATATATGTCCATTTTCAGCGGAGGCCCGGGGAGAAAAGCTCCATGCAGTAGACATAAGACAGACAACAAATACACTGTAAAATACAAATGAGAAAAACTATCCAGAGAAATTTTACATATTTACATAATGAAACCATTCCATTAAAAGAATAATTCAGGATAGAGGTTATACAATATATTTGTAGGTCATTTTCCAAGTTCCCAGCCCAACATTCAAGAGGTTCATATATATTTGTGTATTTCTTTGTAGGTTACATAAAATAAGTTCTAGATTTCACTTAAGCACGTTAGTACATAATAATGTAGGAGGGATTCAGAGACTCTGCTAAGAGACCCTAGTTGGGTGCAGAGTCATAGAGTGTGGGGAATTAGTCAGGGGTAGAGGTGCAAGGTCATAGAGTGTGGGGAATTAGTCAGGGGTAGAGCAAGGACAGAGCCATCGTGATGTGAAGTATTGATTAAGGTTCTTTTTAAATTGGGTTGGAGAGGGTTGTAAGGTTAGTTCTGTAGGAAGAGAGTTCCAGACTTTACCAACTGAGTTCATAAACAAGGCTTCCCCAGCTGAGTTGCTAGCTTTGAAGGTGAAAGCTAACATTTTGTTAGAGGATTGGAGAGCTTTAAGGTTATGGATTACGTTTAAGATACTTTAAATTAGATAGAAAGCTGGATATAGCTAAGACTGGTATGCACAACGCTCTTCTCTTTTTCTCCACTTTTTCTTTTATAACCACTGAGGAGATAGAAGCAAACAGAGATGCCCATGCTGAGGGCTGAAAGCCTAAGAGAATCAAGGGGTATGTATGCAGCACAAAAGAATATTATTTTCTCCAAAGCATTGCTCTTGTATACATGATTAGCAAATTATGCATCCATATCTTAACTGTAAAATCCAACATTCATGCTTCAGTCTGTAGCTCAAGCCAGCTGTAGGAGTCAATTAGAATAATATGTTCAAATGTTGTGGGTTCAAATCCCTCAAAAAACAAATGTATAGTAAAATAATGTAACAATATTACATAGTAATTTCAACACAGCTGACATACATACCATGCTGTTAACTTAATCTGTATTATTTGATTGAGCATAGGCTCAGCATATGCATATTGTAAGGATTACATTAAGCAATCATCAGTCACAGTTTTTAGTTGGTAAAAAGTATATTTGATCTAAAACTAAAATTATTATTATTTATATTGTACCAATTTATTGTATGTCACATATGATGGTACTAATTACTTTCTATCTCTTACCCTACCACATATCTCGTTTTTTTATTTTTATATGTGTGGTCACAATGTTCTGATGTCATCCATTTCTGACAAATGATTTACTGCACAGGGAGGTAGGCCAAACAGTGTGACTCAGCCTGCCTCCCCTCCAATGGCTGCTGCATCAATACCCAGCATATCTGAGACCCAACCTGGCAGTACTGCCTGTGCAGCCCCTTCACTACTTGGGCCCTCTACATCAGGTAGCATCACCTTGGCAGCTGATGCAGTGGTATTCCCTGGGAGTACTGGCAGAGGTGGTGAATTGTGCCAGGCATGGTGTGTGAGCGCATGAAAAGTACCATTGGTGCACACCTCAGCTGGATGGAGAAGATGCCTGTTAGAATGCTAGGCAAAAGAAAACATCAGTCACTCCAACAACAAAGTGAGGAGGGGAATGGTTATGACAGTTCTGATAGTGAGGACTAGATTTTCACTGTCCCTGTGTTTGATGGGCATAGGCATCCAATGTCCCCTCCCTACCCCCAGTCATTGTCTCCCCATCCTGTTGTGCCCCTCACCATCCCTGTCTCTAGTCTTATTTGTCCTGTTTTTTTTACAGTCAATTTCTCACCTACCCTACTTACTTGATCCTGACATACCTACGTCTCTTCCCTCTTACTGAAATAAAAACTCAAAAATGGTCACTTGACCTCCCCCCATAAAATGTTATCCCATACTTTCAAAAAGGCTTTAAAACAACATCTTCTCAATACCTCAACCTGTAACTAACTCCTAGCTAATCCCCAATAACCCTAACAGGGCTTACCCTGTAAATTTAATCCTAGCTAATCCCCAGTAACCCCAACAGGGCTTACCCTGTAACTGTAACTCCTAGCCAATCCCCAGTAACTCTAACAGGGCTTACCCTGCAACTGTAGCTCCTAGTTAATCCCCAGTAACAATAACAGAGTTTACCCTGTAACTGTAACTCCTAGCTAATCCCCAGTAACCCTAACAGGGCTTAACCTGTAATTGTAACTCCTAGTTAATACCCAGTAACCCTAAAAGGGCTTACTCTGTAACTGCAACTACTAGTTAATCCCCAGTAACGCTAACAAGCCTTACCCTGTAACTATAACTCTTAGCTAATCCCCAGTAATCCTAACATGGCTTACGCTGTAACTGTAACTCCTAGATAATCCCCAGTAACCCTAACAGGGCTTACCCTGTAACTGTAACTCCTAGCTAATCCCCAGTAACCCTAACAGGGCTTACCCTGTAACTCTAACTCCTAGCTAATCCCTAGTAATCCTAACAGGGCTTTCCCTGCACCTGTAACTCCTAGCTAATCTCAAGTAACCCTAACAGGGTTTACCCTGTAACTGTATTCCTAGCTAATCCCCAGTAACACTAACAGGGTTTACCCTGTAACTGTAATCCTAGCTAATCCCCAGCAACCCTAACATGGCTTACCTTGCAACTGTAATCCTAGCTAATCCCCAGCAACCCTAACAGATCTTACCCTGTAATTGTAACTCCTAGCTAATCCCCAATAACCCTAACAGGGCTTACCCTGTAACTATAACTCCTAGCTAATCCCCAACAACCCTAACCAGGCTTACGCTGTAACTGTAACTCCTAGCTAATCCCCATTAACCCTAACAGGGCTTACCCTGTAATTGTAACTCCTAGTTAATCCCCAGTAACCCTAGCAAGGCTTACCCTGTAACTGTAACCCCTAGCTAATCCCTAGTAACCCTACCAGGGCTTACCCTGCACATGTAAATCCTAGCTAATCTCAAGTAACCCTAACAGGGCTTACCCTTTAACTGTAATCCTAGCTAATCCCCAGTAACACTAACAGGGCTTATCCTGTAACTGTAATCCTAGCTAATCCCCAGTAACCCTAACAGGGCCTACCCTGTAACTGTAATCCTAGCTAATCCCCAGTAACCCTAACAGGGCTTACCCTGTAATTGTAACTCCTAGCTAATCCCCAACAACCCTAACTGGGCTTGCCTTACTGATGTTACTCATTGCCAATTCGACTTCAACTGTATTGATGCTGACTCTGTGCTGAATAGCATGGAAAGATCTCTCTCTCTATGCTTAATTGATTTCATGTCTTTTGTATTTAATATTGATTTTGTGTAAATATGTAAATAATTGCTCTAGTGTTTTGTGACTTAGCTTGTCTTATAATATGCTCATTGTTTCTTCACACCATTCTATTCTTTGTAAAGTGCTCATAGCCTTACCACCACTTGCTGTGTTTCATACTGTATTCTATACATCACTGTTTCTATGTTATCAGATGAGATCAGGCACATTCAGCGTGGTATGGCCATAGATGGGTGACAGAATTAATGATAATGTGGAGCTTTTCTCCCTGGGCCTCCACTGAAAAAGAGCTTTGACTCATTCGGACACACCCAGTAAAACAAATGTCAACTAAAATAATAAATAAAAATAAACATAGCTCTCCACTCTGCATGTGTCTTCTTGACGCATTCCATTTGGTTCAGTTAGTTATACAACACGATCGCATTGTTGTCACCCATCTTTGTTGAGGTTACAGTCCAAATTCAGCTAATATTCTATCCATGTTCATTTTACATCATTGAAGGATAGTTATGGTTCTTTCCTAATTCCCTCCTCCACATTCTTATATTGCTTTAACTTTGTTCACCCCCCAGCTTGCCCCCATTTCACACTTTCCTATCTACCCCATTTTCACACCTTTAATCTGGTCAACAAAGAGAATCACACACCATACACATAAATAATAAATCCCCAGAGAAGCCCTTCGCTTCTTGTCCTCTGCATTTGCACAGAGTTTGGCATCACACACCAATGCCGAACAATAGTGAAAGGCTCTTCACGTCTTATGGCATGATACAATTACCTCCGCACAATGCTGCTTAAACGTGTTGTGCAAAGGAAACACGCAGCTAAGTATAATATTAAACATTTTATATAAATGCTTGTATTAAGTGCTGTGCTCTGTAGATAGTCAGGTAGGGATTCTACTCTAACCACAGTCATCTGGTCTGTGTGTGCATTCAGCAGTTAGATTCAGAGGTGCGTAGTTGTTTACTAAGCTAACAACCACAAGGCCCTTTTTAAGCCTAACTATGCATCTCTAAATCTCTGACACATTCTAATACCCTTGATAAGTGTAAGCAGGGGCTTGGGAGATGAAACATTTACAAGCTATGGCCTGGGAGATAAACCATTTACAGATTGCCTGTGTCCATTAGAGACATAGGTGCCAAACCAGGGATGAATTAGTACAGTGACAATTTTAGAATGACATGTGAGGCCACAGCCATGTCAGACACTCCTCCAAACATCCTCTTGTACTATACAGTGATGATGTCATCTTGTATAGCATGTACTCTGACAGTATTCAAGACAAGCCTGTGCTGTGGCAGTAACATTAACTACTGTGTTCTCAATCTACTTTACCTAGATATATAGGAGTTCTAATCTGACAGCAAACACCTTGAGTATGTATTCATCCAACTATTACTTTTGAGACAATTTTACTCAGAGATGTGACTCCACATACATGTCAGACACTCCTCCCAACATGTTCTTCTCAGCATAGTATGATGCTATCATATTCTATAAAGTGCAACGTGACAACGTTAAAATCAGACATTTGTGGTGGTGCTGCTGTTACATTGTATGTTAAAGTCAGACATATGTGGTGGTACTAGTGTTACATTGTATGTTAAAGTTAGACATATATGGTGGTAATAGTGTTACATTGCTTGGCGTTCATCTTCTGTACCTACACAGGTGTAATGTTCAGATCAGGCCCAGTCTACTGCTGTGTGTGTAGTTGGTAGTACATTTTGGTCGTTGTACGAGCTTTGGAATCAGTCTTCATTTCACTACCATTAGCACAGTGTTGCTGGCCACAAAACCACTCTTGTATTCATGTAAGAGTAATGCGTGGCATGCATACTCAATTACCCCTGCTGCTTATTGTGCTAACATGGAAACTCTGTGGACGCTCCGTGCTAAGCCTACACAGAGTTTATTGAATCCCCGTGTCTGTGTCTTTACAGGGTCTATTAACAGCAGAGTTTGGTTTACAGCTCTTACTTACAAGGTAAATACAGCTTTTTATACTAAAACTAAACTGGCGAGAGTAGAGCTATAACATTTAACTCATTCCTTCCAGTGGAACAAGTTCTAATAGTAGCATCTCAAGCCTTTTAGCAAAATCAAGCATACCGCCACTGTTCAGAGTGTTATTATCCTGAAGCCATTAGAGTTACTAAAGAAGTAAAATGACAAACTGTTTAGCACAAAATAATGACTGTTGTGATGGCGTGCATAAGATTATAAGTCTTAAACTGGACTTTATAAATCACAGCTCAGTTTTATTTTTTTGTAAATTTTTAAATAACTCACACTGCCTCAGTAACAACTGAAGTCATGCAGACACTACCTTTTTGTTCTAACAGCTGTGAGGTTTCATATAAGGCTAAACGGTTCTGTTTGTGTTGCTTTATTGTTGAGATTTTTAAATAAATATGACAATTATGACAATATAAATAGTATATGACTATGTTTAATATCTGTTTAACTGCAGTAGAAATATGTTAATAATTAATGCAGCTCTCTTGCCCCAATGGAAGTATTAAGATGAAATCTTTCAATAGCCTGTATCTAGCATGTTTTTAGAATTATTAATGCAAATGAGAACAAACAATATTAAACGCCTAGAGGAGTCATTGGGATAACTCCAAAGAAACTTATAGAAGCATTCTTAGGATTTAATGAATTAATTATACTGGTAGAAGGGGCAACATTTAAATTTGGCCTGCTTATTCAATGAAGATGTTTGCAGTTTTTGGTGTTTCTTGAACCTACCAACAATGGTGATGGCTTTGTATATCTTTTTAGTTTAGGCTCAAAAGCTGAAACTCCAATTTATGGTATTTTTAGAATTAGGGGAAATTCAAAATTAAAATGGTACTTTACACATGCATTTTAAGTAACTTGTCACAGTATGAGAATATTTGAAATATATATATATATAAAGGTAGAATGGCCCTAAAAAGGTTGGGTCAGATGTTTGTTAGATATCAAATTCTCTAACAGAAAACAACAGAAATGTGTATACAATTTGCAATATGTTAAGGAATAATTCCCTTTATTTTTCCCTTTCAGTTTGTGAGGGGAATATTTTTTTGCATTTTTAGAACAAGCTGGTTAATATTAGAAAAATATAAGTATTAAACTGATCATTTGTAAAAAAAACAAAAAAAAAAACAGAAGACAAGGTGTATTCTTGTTACTCTGTAATGGTTCACTGAAAACAGTATGATTGCATTTATTCAGTCTATGTTAATATGAAAGATTCTAAATAATATGACAGACATACCACACATCGTTTTTATATGTTATGTAACACTTAGTTTTCAGAACACTGAAGAAGACATGGGATTTGCCTATGGAAATGCTTCTCATATATTTATTATGTCAGTAGTATTGACAAGTTCAGTGCTCTGAAAGATCAGATAAAATAAATCTAAGTGTTTTCCAAAAATATAAAAGTTTATTTGCTATCAGTGCTAGTATAGTGAGAAAAACATTTTTGTAATGAGTACATGTTCATGGCCAATTCTGTCTTATTATATATAAAATCCAAGTTGAAGTGTATAGATCATAGTGAGGTAAAAGTAATCAAACAGAATGAAAAAACAACCAAGAACCAAATAGAGAGAAATGTTTATTAAGTCCACTAAAACCAAGTAGCACTTTTGCAAAACGCTCATTGATGTAACAAGTGTCAGGGTAGATTTTGTTGTATAGAACCTGATGAAACTTTTGTGAAAATGCTAGTTTGTTTTAATTGTTTTTTTTTAAAGTCGATTTCTCTCTATGTGGTTATGGTTCATGGTTGGTGTTTGTAATCATGGCTTATCTATAGTTAAGTTAGGGTGGACAGTTGCATTTCTGTGGAATTAAACTGTCACATTTTATGATCCTAGTAGAGGTGTTCCCCCTTCTTCTTGGAAATGTTTTACACATTTCAATGTAGAAAGTTTTAATATCATTATATTTATACTGTCAGTTGCATTGTTTGATAGATTTTCACTTGTTTTAACTTATGTGCAATTTGGATGCTTCATTTATAATATTTTCCCAAGAATATTGTACATTTATTTGTAATAATTAGTTTTTTCTTCATGATGATTGGCCCTTTTTATTAATTATACTGAAGTGTCAATGGTCTCTAGCACTGTTAAGTGAAGAAGTGTTTTGTTTCCATCAGACAGTTCAAGCCTAGCAGAATTTGACTTTAAGAAATGCATACAGACATTCAGGAGTACTGACAACTGGTAAAAGTTTGCATATATTACAGGAGTTTATGCATATTACCCCAAAAGATGGTATATGGGATATTCCCATATTTTATTTGTAGTAGAGACATATCATTCATCTTAGTGAACTGAGACAGACAAGCAAAGTAAATATGTTATGTGCAAAGGTTTTAAGGAAACTAGGTATAAATTCCTACGTCACAAGATGGGTTGCCAACTGGCTCACTGACAGAACCCACACTTTAAAAGTTGCAGACTGCAAATCTGACTTCAAACCAGTGACAAGTGGAGTACCATAGGGTTCAGTCCTGGGACCTCTCCTGTTTGATATCTACTTCTCTGAGGTACAGGCTAAAACAGAAGGCCTCTGGCTAACAAAGTTCACAGATGACTGCAAACTAGGAGCCATAGTGGAGTCCCCAAATGATGTGGACATTCTACAGAAGGGCCTCACTGAGACAGATGCCTGGTGTCAGAGGCATGGCCTCAAACTCAGTGCCAACAAGTGCATTGCCATCCGCTTCTGCTCTGACATCTTCATTTTTTCATCTGCCCCACATTGTACACCTACCACTTATCTCAGGCACGTTATCTCTATCACCACTAGCCTCCTCAACTGCTCTGCCTTTGATGCCCTTGTTTTTCTGCCATACACAGGTACTGGTCACACCACTGTTTTATACACCTTACTTTACAGCTGTTTTGGCATCCGATTCACTACCCCTAACACTCTGTGCCAGCTGTCTGCAGCCCCTCTGATTCTAACTTTGCCCTCATTATTCAGACTCCCCTTCTCCTCAACCACAGTTCACAGGTGCTTGAATCTGTTAACTCGTATCACTATTTTCCGTTCTCACTCAGTTCTCATCTTCTTCTGATTTCCTCCATTTGTTGCCATTACAGCTGCCTTAGCTATACTCAGTTTCATCCCATGTATTTTCAGTTTTTCCATTCCATTTCTCTATACGCTAAGTTAGAGTTCATGGTCAGAGTCTGACTGTAATGCCACATGATCTGCATACAGCAGCATTTTTGATCTGTCCCCTCAGACTTGAGCATCACCAATATGAACAGCAGTGGATGCACAGCTGAACTTTGATGCATACCCACTCCAACTGGAAACCCCTCTGAGAGAATGAACACTGTTTGTGAGTCATTAGGTCCCTGTATATAGGTGCACTAAGTCTACCAATGTTTCTGAGACTTCAAACCACCTCAGGACTGACTTTGTCTTATGCTTTCTCCATGTCTAGGAATGCCCAATTGGACTCTTTCATCATCTCTAGCGTCTTTTCAAGCATCTGTCCCACTGCAAACATTAGGCCAGTTGTGTGGCATCCTGATTTATTTATTTGTTTATTTATTTGTTTGTTTGTTTGGTTTGTTTGTCTGTTTGTTTGTTTGTTTGTTTGTTTGTTTGTTTGTCTTTTGTTTACCGGGTTAGTTCACTGGGCTGGGGTCCATTTTCAGTGGAGATCCAAGGAGAAAAGCTCCAAGACAAAATGATTAAAATAACAATAACAATAACAAGCTACATTACAAGTCCAAAATGAACATGAAAATACATATGAATAAAACATCAGTGCCTTAGTGGGAATTACTAAAAGTATAACATTCAGTAAAAGTAGAGCAATGAACTGATAGAGCTACAGTTAGGAATAATAAAAGAGAATATTACAAGTGGTACCTAAAGAAAAAGAAAAAATTAACAGTAAAACAGATAAGACCTAAGAGTAATATTTATGTGGAGCCTAAGTAGGTAGAGTGGAAGGAGAAGTACTTAATACAAGAGCTAAAACAGAGAGGCGGGGAGAAGTGAGGATGAGAGTAAAGGTAGTGACAAGAGAAATAGGAAAAGCAAGGGAGGGGTGACGGAAAAAAGTACATGGGGGGTGAAAGAAGAGTTAAGTAATAAGAGTGCTCAGTCAGACTAATGATTATAAGGTTACATAATAAGTAAGGAGGGAATAGTTGTAGTCTGATTTAAATCAAAGCTGCTCTTCTCCCATCTTACATTCTACTAGTCTGCATATACATTGATCAATCACCCTCTCCAGAACTTTCATGCAATGCGACAGGAGTTTGATGCCTCTGTACTGCCCACAGTTGTGGATGTCCCTTTGTTTTTGTGCACTGGCACTAGTTTGCTTATTCTCCAGTCATCTGGGATATACCTTTCTCTCCACACTGCTAGGAGTATCCTCGGGAGCCATTTCTGTCCTATCATATCCAGTATATTTATCATATCCACTGTGCCCTCATCTCAGCCTGCTGCTTTCCATGGCGTCCTGTTTAGGTGCTCCTCATACTTCTTTTAGGCTGGACGCCTCTTCTTATTTCACTTTAGGCTGTGTCTTGAACAGTACAGTTTCTGTGTGCAGGGTCTTCTTCATTCAGAAACTGCTGGAAGTACTCCTTCCATCTGCTGTGATGTCCTGTGGAGAGATGAGCAGGTTGCTGCTGGCATCCTTTGCTGAAGTGACTCATGACTATCTTCTTTATCTTTCTGTCTTTGCCTTATAACTTGATAAAGTTTCATTGTGCCATCTACTGAGTCATGTTCCTGAAGCTTCTAGAGTATATCGAGGACTTATGCTTCACTATTGCAACTGCTTTCTTAGCCTTTTTACTGTCCAGGCAATAGTCCTTCTTAGCCTAGTATGTCTTTTCTATCTCACACTTTTTCCTGCACTTCTTTCTTTTTTCATAACTTCCTCTGCATTCCACCACCAGCTTTCCGTATGCACGGTATTTCCATACCTGTCTCAGTGGCATATCTGCTCTATACACCTCACAATGCTGTTTTGAGGCACTGACATAGAGACCTGAGTATCTTGCTGAATGCTTGTGCTTTCTCTTCAGTCAAGTTTCAGGACTTCAGAAAAGTCTCAGTTGACCATATGTTTGCAATTTAATGTGGCAACCAGTGATTTATGCTATGGGCCAACTGTTTCACTAGGGATGAGTATTCAGTCATTCCTTCTGTCCCACTGCCTTTCCCTTAGTTGGAGGAAGTCTGCCTGAGTTGCATGTCGGCCATTCTTGTATGTGATCTTGCAAGTGTCCCTCTTTCTGAACCAGGTGTTGGGCACCATCTAGCCAGCTGCCAGACAGAATGGCCTTTCCTTCTTTATTCCTGTTACCTCACCAGTGTTGACCCAGACAGTCCTCATATACTATTCTGTCTGTCCTGATATGTGCATTCAAGTTCCCCATTACTAACACCAACTCATGTTGTCTTGTTTTATCTAGTAGGCCTTGCAGCTGCTGCCTGAATGCACTCTTTTCCTCATTGTCACAACCCAGCTGTGGGGCACAGGCTGATATTATGGGGGCATAGACTGAGATTATGAATACTGCCCTATCATAGGCTGAGATTATGAATACTGCCCTATCATAGGCTGAGATTATGAACACTGCTCTATCATAGGCTGAGATTATGAATACTGCCCTATCATAGGCTGAGATTATGAATACTGCCCTATCATAGGCTGAGATTATGGGGGCATAGACTGAGATTATGAATACTGCCCTATCATAGGCCGAGATTATGAATACTGCCCTATCATAGGCTGAGATTATGAATACTGCCCTATCATAGGCTGAGATTATGAATACTGCTCTATCATAGGCTGATATTATGAATACTGCCCTATCACAGGCTGAGATCATGAATACTGCCCTATCATAGGCTGAGATTATGAATACTGCTCTATCATAGGCTGAAATTATGAATACTGCCCTATCATAGGCTGAGATTATGAATACTGCCCTATCATAGGCTGAGATTATGAACACTGCCCTATCATAGGCTGAGATTATGGGGGCATAGGCTGAGATCATGAATACTGCCATATCATAGGCTGAGATTATGAATACTGCCCTATCATAGGCTGAGATTATGAATACTGCCCTATCATAGGCTGAGATTATGAATACTGCCCTATCATAGGCTGAGATTATGAATACTGCTCTATCATAGGCTGAGATTATGAATACTGCTCTATCATAAGCTGCGATTATGAATACTGCCCTATCACAGGCTGAGATTATGAATACTGCCCTATCATAGGCTGAAATTATGAATACTGCTCTATCATAGGCTGAGATTATGAATACTGCCCTATCATAGGCTGAGATTATGAACACTGCCCAATCATAGGCTGAGATTATGGGGGCATAGGCTGAGATTATGAATACTGCCCTATCATAGGATGAGATTATGAATACTGCCCTATCATAGGCTGAGATTATGAATACTGCCCTATCATAGGCTGAGATTATGAACACTGCCCTATCATAGGCTGAGATTATGAATACTGCTCTATCATAGGCTGAGATTATGAATACTGCCCTATCATAGGCTGAGATTATGAACACTGCCCTATCATAGGCTGAGATTATGAATACTGCTCTATCATAGGCTGAGATTATGAATACTGCCCTATCATAGGCTGAGATTATGGGGGCATAGGATGAGATTATGAACACTGCCCTATCCTTGAAGTCTGATTACCATCTGTCATTAATTTTGATTACATCCTTTGTTGTCTTCCGAAGCATCTCTCTCACCATAATTCTCATACAATTTCTAGTCTCTCCCTCCTCTTCCTGAGTAATGGACCCTCAGTTCCAAACCAATTCCATCTTGTCTCCTGGATAAATGCCCATTCTTACCATCGAATTCCAATTTCCATACTGTCAATGAACCTATATCAAGTGTGTCAGTCCTTAATTCTTGTTTTTCAAGATGATTATTAATCCTGGCAAATATCCATGCCCAGTTTTTGGCAACATTAGCTAATGTGACCAAATCACGCAAAGCCAATTTTTACACTGTCAAGTGGCTATCCCTGTGATCTGTGTTCTCCATATCACTCCACACCACAGTTGGTATCCAAAGCAGTTGGTCTGTACAACTCCTTCCCAAGCCAACACCATCTAGAGTTTGTTTTGCTGCCCACAATTCCACTTTTGAGTGAATTTGAGTTGGAAACACTCAGCATGTTTTTTTCAGAGGAGGGAGGATTAGTCACTACAGGCATTAGCCAGAGGTTGGAATGGAACCCTGTACATTACGAATGGAAGGCAAAGACCTTACCCATTATACCAACTGTATGAACTAAAAATAATGGTTGTGTGCAGAAATGATCAGTAGTTTCAAAAATGATTAACATAGTGTATGAAATGAGCATTAGCAAACAAAGTTAGAAATGAAAATCATGCAGACCCTTTCCAAAAATGTTAATATTCTAAGCCTTTCAGCTTTTGAGGTTAGCCAACTTTGTTTTTCACACACAACTAAAGTATTCATCGTGACATCTATACTGCTAGACAGTCTGACAATTGCACTGATACCCTGGGCAGTTTGGTAGACATCTGGGGGCAAATGTTTGCACACTATTAATCAATGCATCACTGCTTCTGATACAGCTGAAAAAAAAAGAAAAGAGACACAAGTTGTAACTTTCCTTCACCTAACTGGAGACCATAAATGTATTTAATATATGTATTCTTAAGACAAAACAAAACACTGATTCAGTTGCTATTATAGACAACTTTGAACAGTACTGCAAGCCTATACAAACTATATATATATATATATATATATATATATATATATATATATATATATATATATATATATATATATATATATATATGGGGCTACTTTATTTCACTGAAAGCTCATTTCACTGAATTTGAATTCACCCTGACCAAATCGCTGAAAGCTCAAATTACGGAAACTCATTTAACCGAATCTCATTTCACTGAAGTGAAGTACTGGCACTGTATAGAGTACTGTAAGGCAAATAAAAGGTATATGCCCTTTTCCCCACTGTAGTGTTTTCCTGGAGTTAGTATATATAGTTAGGGGTGTGTGGGGGGCATAGCCCCCTACTTAGTTTGGATATATTTTGTCTTCTGGAAAGAGTTAGTCATTGGTGTTGTAAGTATGCATATCTATGGTTTAAAATGTATTGCTTTGAAGTTTTCGGTGAAATATAAAACCAAACTAGGTAAGGGGCTACCCCCCACAACCCCCAATGTGGGGGGCTGTGCACTGTCTTTTAAACAGACAGTGATCTGGAACAATTGAGAAACTGGGCTCGGCTTCTCAATGGTGTCTTGGACTGCATGCCTGATAGCTATCTATGACACAACTACAAAATAGATTTGTTTGTAAAGAAATGGGCATTATAAGGTGAATCCAAAGTGTGGTGAGGGATCTGTAAATACAGTAATGCTTGCCATGCACTTGTCAAGATGATTTGTAGTCTCACGGGGGACAGGAACATGAAGCCAATCATTAGGAGACTCACAGAGAACCCAATTTACATATTCAAGAAGCAGCTGATTCACACAATTGAGGTGACATTAGTTTGCAGAGTTGTTAGGCAAAGTAAATGATGATTTGTTCTCTACAGCCTGTTGTTCCTAACAAGTGCAGTGTGGAGTGACACAAGAAAGCAAGTTAACAAAAACATGAACTCAAATGTCTCATTGGATAGTTTTGGACAGTAGAGTTAACAACTTGACAGAGGAATGTACCTAAAATATTAAACATTAACAAACAGAAACACAAATAAATAAACAAAAATCAATAAATACTGAACAGGACTCAAGATTCTCACCAAGATCAGATTTGACGGACTCATGAGAAAGCTGAGATTTGTCACTGCTTGCCTCTTTGACTACATGATCACATATAGAACACCAGACAACTAGAAGTAGATACAAGACTGGAGTTTTACACGGCTGCCTAACTTCACGGAAAGCCCTTCCCCTCTTAGCAGTGGCAAGGGGAAAATCTAGAAATCGATGTGATGTGCACTTCTTCAGATGAATTTTAAAACTCCTTAGTTTCTGTTCAAATGTCTCCTCACCAGAACACTTAAGGATGCAAAAAAATAACTTGGAATAATTTGCCTGATGCCTAGCCTGCTATGCTGCTGATGTGGTGTGTTCATTTAGTGATTAGTGAGTGATCCAGTTTCAGTCACAGAGTGTGGGGGTAACTTAGGCTTCCACAAAAAACACCGTCCGAGCCCACTGATTTATAGGTTCATAGGTAAGTACTAGTCTAGCTGTCCTCATGGGTCATGTTAAGCCTAGCCAACTTGCCTTTGTTGTGCTCAAATTAACCTGTTCCATTTGGTTATAGATTGGTCTTACCCATCCCATGGTTGATAATTATATATTACCCCTAGTGAGAATAAACACGATCATACCATAGATAATTTCAGGGCACCCATGTTTTTTTCCACTAAAGTAATCAACCTCTGCTGATTCTGATAGTCTTCTAGTTTGCTGTTTGTCAGGGTTATGTTATTTCTATGAGATCTGATGTCTACATTGCATTTGTGTATTTCAATGGCCTGAAGATTCAGTGCTGTGTCTACTCGTAAGAATGTAACTTTATCACTACCTGACAGGTGGCATTAACTCTCCAGATCTCAACACTGTCATCCAAGAGTTGAGAAAATTAACTGGTATAAATTGTGACAGGGAGTTACCCTTAAGCAGAAATATATTTGATCTCTATTTTAATATCCTTTGAAGTATTTCAATAACCATTGTTTCCTCTTTTGCTTGTGGCTGTTGTAAAACATCTGTGTTGTAAATTTATTAGTGGACTATTGAAGATGAGGGGCACCTAAAGCAATGCCTACATTACTTATTAGTGGTTTCTTATATGTGTACACATGATTCCATAAGAAAGGAGCAATCCTTTACTGTCAAACGTTATATATGGTTATTGCACCAGATCATGACGTACAAATCTACATGATTAGATAAGGAATACTTGGAAATGGCTATGAGGATCATTGTTAAGAATATGCAGTGATATACAGATCAGGTTTATTAGCTCCTAGTCAACCATAGTGCAATTCTCTGGCACAAACACTGATCTTGCTTGAGGGATATAATATGTGTGAAGTTAAATCTAGTTATAAAGGAGATAAACTCACTAAACTAGGTATAAATCCCTGTGTCTCAAGATGGGTTGCCAACTGGCTCACTGACAGAACCCACACTGTGAAAGTAGCAGACTCCGAATTCGACTTCAGACCAGTGACAAGTGGAGTACCAGAGGGTTCAGTCGTTGGTCCTCTCCTCTTTGGTATCTACTTTTCTGAAGTACAGGCTAACACAGAAGGTCTTTGACTAATGAAGTTCGCAAATTACTGCAAACTAGGAGCCATAATTAAAACTCCTAACGATGTGGACATCCTACAAAAGGGCCAAACTGAGACAGATGCCTGGTGTCAAAGCCATGGCTCAAGCTCAATGCCAAAAAGTGCATTGTCACCCCCTTTGGTAAAAACTCTGTACCCATAGATTCATAGGTAGGTACTAGGCTATCTGCCTGAAGTCATTTATAAGCCTAGCCAGAATGTGTTGGCTTTTACCACCCCCTTAGATCAGTTCCTTGTGCCTCTGTCCAGCAGAGCCACTGAAGTGATCCCCGGGGTAAACTTTCTGTTTCCCATCCACTCATCAAGGTTTCTTTTGAAGAGTGTTAGTGAGGAGCTCTGCCTAATGTAGATTCGGATCTTTTTCAAAAGCATGGGAAGTCTCTGGGACATTCTTGTTGTGGTGAGGTGTAGATCCCTAGAGCATGTGGCTTGAGGGGATAAGGTTTTCTTTAGGTGGAGCATGTCCATCAATTCTTAGTTGGACATGGCCTTGTATGTCAGGCAGAGATCACCTCTGAGTAGATGGTAAGCAACTGAGTACAGCTGGAGTTTCTTCAGTCGAGCTGCATAGGGCATCTGCTTGAGGCCAGTGATCCTCTTGGTGAGGTACTTTTGTGGTCTTTCCAGCTGTTGCAGGTGTCTTGCAAGGTACATCCCAAATGGGGCATTGTACTCTATGATGGGTCTGATGAGTGAAGAATAAAGGGACACAATTACCTCTTTTGATCTGGATGCGAACCCTTTTGTGATTAGGTGGGCCACGTAGAAGGATTTTCTAACCACTTTGGAAAAGTGATTATCAAAGGTGAGATTACTTTCTACTTGGGACCCCAAATCCCTTATTACATCTTCCGTATTTAGGGGACTAGCACCCATGTGATAGTTTGTGAGTACTTTGTTTTTTTCCAAAGGGGATGACTGAACTTTTTGGCATTTAGCTTGAGGCCATGATTTTGACACCAGGTATCCATCTCAGTGAGACCCTTTTGGAGGCTGTCTGTGTCAGCCAGAGAGTCAATTATAGCCCCTAGTTTGCAATCATCTGCGAACTTGGTCAGCCATAGTCCTCCTTTGCTTGCCTGTATCTCTGAGAAGTATATGCCAAACAGGAGGGGTTCTAGGACTGAGCCCTGGGGAATTTCACTTGTAACCGGTTTAGACTCGGACCTAGCTCCCACAACTTTCACCATGTGGGTTCTGTCTGTGAGCCAGTTGGCAACCCATCTTGTGATGTAGGGGTTTATGTTCAGGCTGGTGAGCTTGTCTATAATACCAGAATGGGGAATGGCGTCGAAGGACTTAGTGAGGTCTAGGTAGGCTGTGTGTATCACCTTTCCCTTGTCTATGGCCTTGGTAACTGTCTCAAAGAAGTCCACCAGGTTTAGGAGGCATGATCTGCCCTTAACAAAGCCAAACTGGGTAGGGTCCAGTGTTTGGAGGTTTCCAATGTCTCTGTTAATGAGTTACATGATGATGCGCTCCATAGTCTTGCAGACCAAGCTAGTCAGGCTTATAGAGCGATAGTTCCCGGGGTCTGTTGCGGCTCCACCTTTGTGGAGCGGAATAACTGTTGCTGTGCGCCACTCTGTGGGTATGTAGCCTGTGGAGAGGCTGAGTTTGAACAGTGTGTTTAGGTGAGGGGTTAGTTCGTCTTTGAGCTCATGTAGGACACAGCCTGGGACACCGTCCGGTCCCATTGATGTTGTGTTTTTGGCTTTGGAGAGGGCGGTTTTAACCTGCGTGTCTGTGATTTCAGGGACTCTACATTCTTTTGGTATGGTTATGGGCCCTTTTGGGGGTGAGAGGGGGGGTGAAGTATGCGCTGAACCTGTCTTCCAGGATGTTGGTGATATCGGTCAGTTCAGTGTATTTTGTGCCATTCTGCACTAACTCCGAGCAGATCTGAGCATTGCCACTTAGATTTTTGACATAGCTAAAGAATGCCTTGTGGTTATCTTTCGAGTCCTTGGCAATTTTTCTTTCAAAGCTCGCCTGGGATGATTTTATGATCGATCATAGTTTCTTGCTGACACTGATTAGGGATGTCTTCCCTTCTTGGAATTTTACTCTTTTCTGTACTAGTTTCCTCCTTCTACTGTATAGCTTGTTTATGCCAGGAGTCCACCAGACTGGTTTCCTTTTCTTGGAGGAATGAGTCTTGGTTTTGCTTGGGATGACATGATCCATGCATTCTTGTAGGTGCCCATAGAATGCATTAGTAAAGGATTTTGCAGCTTGGACAGCGTTATCCTTCAGCATGGGGGCTTTGAAACTTTCCACCTCAGTCTTAAGTAAAGTGAAGTTTGCTTTTGAAAAGGTTTTCATGGTGGTTTTCTTGTCTGGGGGTGGGAGCGGAATGTGGATATCCAAAGTGATTTGTTTATGGTCAGATCTAACCAGCGAGAGGTTGACCTTCAGTGTGGAACCTGGGCACCCATGTTGGTGATGACCAGAGCCAATATGTTGTCACCTCTGGTGGGAGTGTTGACCAGTTGAACCAGGGCATTTGAGTTTATAAATTCTAGGAAATGTTGGGCAAAGGAGTTAGTACTTCAGTAGTTCTCCCAGTTAATGTTTGGGTAATTGAAATCACCCAATATTAGGGTGTTTGGTAGGACCTTTATGTTTCCCAGTGTTTCCAGAAACCGGAATGGGAGTCCTGGGATCTGTAGCAAGCTATAATCTGAACTGCAGTTTTGCCCATTGTTAGTTGCACGTGGATGATCTCTGAAGCATCATGCTGTGCCACTAACCTGGAGGTGTGGGTATCCTTGATGAATATGTATACGCCCCCACCTTTTGTATTTCAGTTTGGGTTCTGTGGCCAAAATGTATGGTATGAGTTGTAGCCTGGTAGTGCTGGGGTGCTCTCTGGAGCCTTAAACCAGGCTTCTGTTACTGCACATATATCGATTTTTTTCCATATGGAGGAGTGCCTCAAGTGCATGCGTTTTGAGGTTTAGACTTCTGCCATTGAGTAACATTACCCTCAGTTTTTTGTTACTTGTGCTATTTATGGCAGTGGGTTTGTCTTTTGAGCCTTGCCTAAAAAGGCACTATGGGGGTGGCAAGAATCTTGGCCAGTATTCAAAAGCCTAAGGGTGACAGGTGCAAGCCGTCTCTAGCGAAGCAGCGTGGCTTGTCGAGTATGTCATCCCAGGCGGACAGACACTGGATCCCCTTTGAATGACACCAGAAACTTAGCCAATTGTTGAAATCGAGAATTGTTTTCTTTATACCATGGTATCATTCTTGGTGAGGGCAGGATGCTACTTAGGGTCAGGGTCATACCAGCCTGGCTACGTGATCAGAGAGCTCTTCCATGTCTCTTTTCATGTAGTCCAGGGAGGTATGGCTCAGGTCATTCACACCAACATGCACAATGACAGAGTCATATTTGTACTTGTTCTGGAGTGACCTGAGTGCTTGTGTTATGTGGTGGATCCTGGCACCCGACAGGCAGTTAACAGTAACCTTCTCTTTATTCAGCCTAGTGAGTGGGATGTCAGTGTGCCTGACTATAGAGTCACCTATTACTAGTATGTTGGGTATGTTATTTTGCCTTAAGGGCTGTGATTGCATTGCACACTGGTTTTGTGAAGTATGTGTTTCATGGTTTGTGTTGGAGGGTGGAGGTTGCTTGGATGTCTGCTTTGGATGTCTCTGTTGGTTTTGAAGATTTTTATTTAGACCCTCAGAGTATATTTTCGTGTATTTATGTGTGTTTTTTGCCAGTGCTGGTTTAATGGGTCTATGTGAGACTGGTGGTGTGATGCAAGTAGCTCCTATCTCCTCTTGACTGTCTGATCCAGTCTTGGGTTGAGAGAGCTTAGCCTCCAGTTTGGCTGTATAATTGGATCTCTCACATGTATTAGTGTTTGGTGGTAGGAGGAGAGGGTTGTCTGTGTACATGAGGCAATTGTACCATTGCCGCAAAATGCCCAGATTCACCAGTTGGACTGGAGAGTACACCTGAAACTGCCCTTTGGACATACCTGGATAGGTACAGTGAATTGTTTTACTGGATGGCTGGTAAGGTCGAATAGAGAGCCTTGTCCTTCTGTACAGTACAGGAGGGTCTAGTGCTAGGGTTTATAAGTGCTTGCTATAAGTTTTAAGCAAGTGCTGGGCTGAGAAATGAATGGCTTGAATGCTTAAGTTGAAAGTTTGTCTAGTTCCAAGGGAAAAATTGAAGAAGAGACTTTGTGGAGCCGGGAATAGTTTTAACCTAGCTAACCAGCACTATACCATGAGCTACCACATAGGTGGTAGTCTACTTAACACTGAAAGTGTGATAAGAGACCTTGGGACACAGGTGGACAGTAGTCTCTCCTTTGATAATCACATCACTACAGTAGTCAGGAAATCCTTCTATGTAGCACACCTCATCACAAAAGGTTTCTAATTCAGGAAAAAAGAGGTCATTGTTCCTCTCTACTTATCACTCATTAGACGCATTATAGAGTACAATGCCCCTTTTGGTATGTACCTCAGAAGACATCTACAACAACCGGAAAGTTCACAGAAATACCTCACAAAGAGGATTACCAGCCTCAAACAGATGCCCTATACAGACCGTCTCAAAAAACTCCAGGTTTATTCTGTCGCATATTGCCTACTCAGAGGCAATCTCTGCCTAACATACAAAGCTATGTAAAACCCAGAGCTGTTGTTTGGACATGCTCCACTTAAAGAAATCTCAAGCCCTCCAAGCTACACATTCTAGGGAACTAAACCTTGTCACCACAATAAACAGAATATGCTGTAGGGATAGATTCCTGTCCTAGAGACTTCCCATACTCTAGAACAAACTACCTATCTATATCAAACAAAGCTCCTCCTTCAAGAAAAATCTTGATGATTGGATGGGAGATAGGAAATTCACCCCGGGGATCACTTCTGTGGCTCTGCTCGATAGGGGCACAGGAAAATAATTTTCTTGGGTGGCGAAAGCCAGGGTACCTTTTTGGTTAGGCTTGTATAGGCCTTAGGGCCACTAGCCTAGCACCTACCTATGAACCTATGAACCTATATGATGCTAAATTAATATATTCCTTTGTTTCTAGGACTGAAAGGTAATTAGTAGGTATTGTGAAATACCACATAAGGAAAGTGGTGAAGGCTTTATGTGTCTACCTTGACTAAGCAGATATCAGTAATTTAGTTCAATGCATTTATATGCCAGCCTTAACACAGAATAAGATGCCCCTAGCCTGCTCTAATTTCATGACTGTTATGCCATGTTTTTGTCCTGTATTTTTTTATTTTTTAAAGGAATGACATAGTTTAGCAGATAATGAGGCTTTGTTGAATATCTCCACAGAATGCTGGTAAACTTTAACACAATTCTTAGTGAAAGGACCTTGTTAGACCAATTTGATTGCTGATGATTTTGTGAAAACTTGGAATAGTTTCACTTCTGTATGGACTAGTTGAGGATTTGGTTGTGGATAATACATGGAAATGATAATTTAATCAGTGTGAAGGGAAAGAAATGGAGGGGAATGTCGGATTAACTTTTAATTAATTTGTCTGTATCCCAGTAGTTACAAGTGAGGGGGAGAATGATAGAGATGTAAGAATGAGTGTATGTATCTATTTGTTTTATTTTCTTTTGTCTTTTTGTTTTGTTGATAAACAGACCAGAGTTTGATAAGATGCTTGTGATGAAAAGCATCAGTTGCTTACAGGTAATAAATCAGATCTAACGATTACAGTGTATCTTGGTCACGGTGCAAGGAAACTGTAGTGATTTGGAATAAATGGTGTTCATGTTATAAACCTAGACACAATAATACTAAGTCACATTCACTAATTTAGAATCAGTAACAGGTATTGCAGTCTTAAGTCCCTATGCAGAGATGTACAATTTGTATCCTACAGATAGGCAAGGATACAATGGAAGAAGATCCATAAATTTCTATATATGAAGGGATAGTCTGAGTGGGAAGGTGGAGTCATTCTAACCCATTATCAACTCATCTCCTCAAGATACAACACAGTAAGAATGAGGTTAACACCTAATGGTTTTTAAAATGGCATTTTGCCCTTTAACCTCATTAGTGTAAAGGGCTTCACCCCACAACCCCTTATCATAAATGGTGTCCTGGTTTGCCCTACCATGATGGAAATGGTTCATTCCTGACTAATAATTTCTCTCTATCATGATGGAAATGGTTCACTCCTGACTAATAACTTCTCAACAAGATGAACCTCTGATGACATTATAAGGAGGTTGGGCATGCCTTGTCAGTGCATTGTGGGTATGAAGAAATGGATCATGCTTCTTCAGTGGCTCATGGGTATGAGAAGTTGGTGAATGCTTTGTCTGTGACTCATGGTCTGGATGCTGTGCAAGTTTGACTTGGATCATAAAAAAAAAAAAAAAAAAAAAAAAAAAAAAAAAAAAAAACAACCGAGATGTATATTCCACGTCACTATCTCCGTGTTGCATAATCACTCTTCACAGCACAGAGGCATAGGTTGTGGAATTTATGTGCAGATATCAGGAGAGAAAGCAGTTTCATGAATATTTTCTTAGCATGAAATCAAACAGCACGACACTGCATCAAAAACAGATGTTATGGGGAGGCTGAGTCAGATATACTGTTGTTTAATCTATCTATCTATCTATCTATCTATCTATCTATCTATCTATCTATCTATCTATCTATCTATCTATCTATCTGTCTGTCTGTGTATCTATCTATCTATCTGTCTGTCTGACTATCTATCTATCTATCTATCTATCTATCTATCTGTCTGTCTGTCTGTCTGTCTGTCTATCTATCTGTCTGTCTGTCTATCTATCTATCTATCTATCTATCTATCTATCTATCTATCTATCTATCTATCTATATATCTATCTATCTGTCTGTCTGTCTGTCTGTCTGTCTATCTATCTATCTATCTATCTATCTGTCTATCTATCTATCTTTCTTTCTATTTATCTATCTGTCTCTCTGTCTCTGTCTATCTTTCTTTTCACACTTTTTTGCTATCAGCTACAGTCTGAGCAAATGGCCAAGATTCTTCCATAAAATATTTAAATACATCATTCAGATAAAGATACTGATAAATTAAGGTTGCATCATCCTATATATGGTGTAGTATTTTGCCTGTAGAGATCATTGCAGGATCTGTGGGACAGTGGTGTTGCAGAATTCAAGGAGGAGGATCCCGTACCCATGACTTGAGTGGAATGGGCCATCCCATACCCATGACCTAAGTGGAGGGCGCCATCCCATACCCGTGACCCGAGTGGAAGTGGAAGTGCATATTGCAGTATTGCAGAAGTAAGTCAGACATGTACCTGCTTCTCGGGATGTTGTTTAGATGACACACACACACACACACACACACACACACACACACACACACACACACACACACACACACACACACACACACACACACAAACACACAGTTTGGAAACAGCAGTCGTGCAATGATGGGGTTATGTGTCTCCATATTCAGATGAAGATCTGTCCACATTAATACAAGTTACTAACAATATCAACGGGATATGAGCATGGATAACTAATGTCCAGTGTCACTATAAACCCATACCAGATGTAACAATGCAGTTATGCTGTGTAATGATGGAGTTTGTTTAATAATGGCCCAAGTCCTGATTTATCATTTTGAAGTATATTTCTGCAGGATACAAGTGAATATCAAAAGTATGTGTCCAGTGAAGCAACATGTCACTGCCCTTCTCTTGTGTTTATGAATGCAGTATCATGTATTGCAGGATTACAGCCCAGTGACCAGAGTTAGACATGCTGAGCAATTCTTCATAGCGCATGCGTGATTTAAATTTCAGGAATTCACCTTGGACTTGCATAGTAGTGGGTGAGCTGGGGTTCAAATGCAGTGAGCTCCTCGTCAGAGCATGTCCACTTGTGCTATGGGCAACTAGGGACATACAATAACTGACCTGAATGGGGTTAACTGCAAAATACATCTGTTTGTTGATAATGTTTCATATGTCAGGCTTGCAAGATATGTGATGGGAGAAATTGCTGGCAGATACTATGATGTGCATGTTGTACTCTATGTTTAAAATGCTGCAGCCACAATTTTATTACATAAATAACTGTTGGCTGTGCCTTCCCTGTTTGTGTGACATTAAATGCTGAGTAAATGCTGGTCACTGCTTAACTTTTATGTGGTCCGTCCTCCTTCCCAGAAATAGGCTCAGTGGTGTTCAGCACTCAGGACAGTAATGAGTGTGGAAAATATATGAAACTGTGGCAGAGGTCGTAAAAGCAGTGAGCTCATCATCAGAGCATGGATGAGCTAGGGGTTAAATGCAGTGAGATCTTTGTCAGAGCATGGGTGAGCTAGGGGTCAAATGCAGTGAGCTCCTCATCAAAGCTTGGGTGAGCTAGGGGTCAAATGCAGTGAGCTCCTCATCAAAGCATGGGTGAGCTAGGGGTCAAATGCAGTGAGCTCCTCGACAGAGCATGGGCGAACTAAGGTTCAAATGCAGTGAGCTCCTCGTCAGAGCATGGCTGAGCTATAGGGGTCAAAGGCAATGAGCTCCTCGTAAAGTATGGGTGAGCTAGGGGTCAAATGCAGTGAGCTCCTCATCAGAGCATAGGTGAGCTATAGGGGTCAAATGCAGTGAGCTCCTCATCAGAGCATGTGCGAGGTAGGGGTCAAATGCAGTGAGCTCCTTGTCAGAGCATGGGTGAGCTGGGGTTCAAATGCAGTGAGCTCCTCGTCAGAGCATGGGTGAGCTATAGGAGTCAAATGCAGTGAGCTCCTCTTCATATCACGTGTGAGCTAGGGGTCAAATGCAGTGAGCTCCTCATCAGAGCATGGGTGAGCTTGGGGTCAAATGCAGTGAGCTCCTCATCAGTGCATGGGTGAGCTAGGGGTCAAATTCAGTGAGCTCCTTGACAGAACATGGCTGAGCTATAGGGGTCAAATGCAGTGAGCTCCTCATCAAACATGGGTGAGCTAGGGGTCAAATGCAGTGAGCTCCTCCTCAGAGCATGGGTGAGCTAGGGGTCAAATACAGTGTGCTTCTCGTCAGAGCATGGGTGAGCTAGGGGTAAAATGCGTTGAGCTCCTCATCAGAGCATGGGTGAGCTAGAGGTCAAATGCAGTGAGCTCCTTGTCATGGCATTGGTGAGCTATAGGGGTCAAATGCAGTGAGCTCCTCTTCAGAGCACGGGTGAGCTAGGGGTCAAATGCAGTGAGCTCCTCATCAGAGCATGGGTGAGCGATGGGTCAAATGCAGTGAGCTCCTCGTCAGAGCATGGGTGAGCTCGGGGTCAAATGCAGTGAGCTCCTCATCAGAGCATGGGTGAGCTAGGGGTGAATTGCAGTGAGCTGCTCGTCACAGCATGCGTGAACTATGGGTCAAATGCAGTAAGCTCCTCATCAGAGCATGGGTGAGCTAAAGGTCAAATGCATTGAACTCCTCGTCATGTCATAGGTGTGCTATAGGGGTCAAATGCAGTGAGCTCCTCTTCAGAGCATGGGTGAGCTAGGGGTCAAATGCAGTGAGCTCATCAGAGCAAGGGTGAGCTAGGGGTCAAATGCAGTGAGCTCCTCGTCAGAGCATGGGTGAGCTATGGGTCAAATGCAGTGAGCTCTTCGTCAGAGCATGGGTGAGCTCGAGGTCAAATGCAGTGAGCTCCTCGTCAGAGCATGGGTGAGCTATAGGGGTCAAATCCAGATATTTTGGGGTAGTACATCTTTTGAAATAATTATTATGACTGAGCAGAAATGCTAACTATTTCTGTAGGACCAGCTATCCTAAAAAGTGTGTGCAGTCTGCTTTTTCACAGTAAGGACAGTTTCATCTATCAGTACCTGAACATCACACAAAGGGAATCCTATAGCAGATTTTGAAACCTTGCACACTACAGGTGCACTGATCACCTACTGAATCAAGGTAACGTGTTTGTATTATCCATCAGGAGAGTCATGCCACTATGCAAAAATCATGAGATGACATGTACATCTATCAGCCTAATAGACACATACCCGTAAAGAGGATGTGTGTGTAAAGGGGTGCGTACAAGGATAGCTGGACATACACATAAGAATATTTGGTTTAATGCAATATTTATGGGCAATTTTTGTCTGTTCTAATTATTAAGCTGCCAGGCCCTGCAGCATGAGGTAAGTTCCATAGTGGTAATGAAGGGTTACAAGAGAAACAACAGGCTTATCATGAGCAGAACAGGGTTGGATATATAATAGACGTAGGGATAGATGGCAATGCAAATAGTATCATGGGCCAGTATCTAATATAACTCCATGAGAACTCATAGCTGTGGCAGATGTTAAGATGTGGGCATTTAAACATATCATAGACATATAACATCTCAGTAAAAACAACTGTGAGAAGAATCTGGAATTGAACCCTTGATTCTATGGTCTATGGGAAAAAAACTTCAGTTACGGGATTTATGTCAACACTACATATAGGAAGTTACATGTTGTCAGACTAATTGTTAAAAAGATGTGGCTTTATTCTGCTTTATCACTGAGTTTCTATAGCACAGCATGTTTAAGCACCATTGTGCTGAGATAACCAGATAAATGCAGTTGATGGCAAAAAAACTCTCCATTAGGACACAAACAGACATTCATCACTTCTTGGCATTGGTGTACCATGCCAAACTCTGCACAAATGTAGAGGGAAAAAAAGTGAAGGCTTTTTTATGGGCCATTTCTGGTTGTGTGTGTGTGTGTGTGGTGTGATTCTATTTTTGACCAGAAAAAGGGTGTAAAAATGGGGTAGATAGGAAAGTGGTGAAGGGGGGGGGCAAGCAGATGGAAGAACAAAGGGAAAGCAATACAGGATTTTTCAGGAGGACATTGGGAAAGAACCACAGATATTCACTTCTTCAACACAGTAGTGTGCACATGTAGAGACAACTTGATGAAGTTGGACTGCCACCACAACATAGATGGGTGACAACAAAGCAAAGATATTGTACAGCCAATTGAACCAAAGCAAGTGTGTTGTGAAGACACATATGCAAAGTGGAGAGCTATGTACTGGACATTTTTTTTGTTAGACAGATGCCCTTTTTTTCTTTTGAATTTCAAAAAGACAGAAATGTTGTGGAACGGACATAGGAATGTCAGGGTGCGGTAGGTTGGGTAGGTGAGGAAGCAGGTGCAGACAAATGGGAAAAACAAGACAGACACAGGGAAGGTGAGGGACACAAAAAATAGGGGGCACTATGGTTGGGATTGGTAGAAGACATCCTAGGCACATGCACATCAAGCATGCGAACAGTGAGAATCTAATCCTCCTCCCCAGAACTGTCATCACTGTCCCCTTCCTCAGTTCCCTGTGAGTCTGCTTGACATGAGAGTCTCTTTTCTATTTTAATGAGCAACCTCTCCATGCAGCTGATGTGGCCAGTCTCTATTAGATCACACATCATCTCCGGCAGCTCCTGGTTCATGATATAATCTCTGTCTCCAACAATTCTCCTGGAGGGCACCACTGCACCAGCAGTGGGGGCAATGCTATCTGACGCTACCTGATGTAGATGATCTAAGTAGTGCAGTTGTTAAGGAGGCAGTACTGCTAGGTTACATCCCAGAGGTGCTGGGTGCTGGTGTGGCAGCCGGGGTGGGGTGGGGGGGGTTGGCAGGCAGAGCCACAGTGCTTGACTTACCTCCCTCTGCTGAAAATTATTTGGCTTGTTGTTAAAAAGGTATAACATCAGAATGGTGTGATTCTAGTTAATGCACAAAAAGAAAACAAAAAAAACAGAAAAAAGGAGATATAAGGGGTGGGGTGAGACTAATAAGAAAAGAGATGATTAAGAACCATGATATGTTAAATGCATGCTTATTACAATGAATATCCTTTTCTTATTATACTAGCGCTAGAGCTTTCACAATCCAAAACAATGACTGAGAACTGTTACAAGAAACCTTGAAATATGCACCTATTCCATATATGCTTTTAAAGGTACTACAGATTAACATGGTATTAGAGGCAATGTTGCTGCATTGCAATTGTAAAAATAAACCTTGTTGAATGTCACGCTATAGGTCACTTGTGGGAACTGAACCCATATAATTTGAATACACTATTACACTTGCCTAATGCAGTTGCTAAGTGCTATGGAAGAAAGCACGCTTGCTTGCTGTTAGTTAAGATATGCATGCTGAACATACTATTGATCTATGGAATCGCAATTATTATTACAATTAGAGGTCAGTGTGCTGCAGACATACCCCTTGTCTCTCTGAGTTATCCAGTCTCTCAGCAAGTTCCTCCCTGTTCACCAAGGTTTCCTCTGCAGTTGTAAAACAGACATTGGAAGAAGAGACATGAAATCATTATGCATACCAGTCTTGGCTATGTACAGCAGCCTATATCTGTAGCACTTCACAGGGAGTGCAAGAAATATTTTGACTCCCCCACACCCCACCTCTGTGCCCTGAATTTGGCACCATCCTTCCCAGCTCCTGCTATGTCTGCTAAGGTCCTCCAACAGTTGTAATATTTGCCTCCCAGTTTGTGATATCCCATTTTACGACCATTGTGCAAACATGCACAACCATGCACAACCATGCATAACCATACCAACCATGCACAACCATACCAACCATGTTTGCATCATGGTAAGTGAAAAGAAACTTTTCTAAACAAAGAGGAAGGGAGTTCATGAAAAATCATTGTTGATCTGAGACTTGGCAATGATTTATGGCACATGCTGCAATACCCAGTCACACTTTATCCAATGATCAACACTGAAATGCTTTTAAGCCACGGCTTTGAAGGGATAAATGTGATGACTTTGCATATGTTTTTTAGGACTTACACACTATTAAAAGCAATTCGTACAATGTGAGATTCAAACCGATGTAGATAGAGGAGCACACATTTCCACACAGGTGAGTATTCCTCAGTGCCACAGAAGTATTTACTAGCCATGGTCATTACAGGTATAAAGGTTAAAGAGTAACTGGTGTTATACTTAATTAATCCTGCATGTGTGTAACATGACAAGGTCCTGGCTCATGCATTCTTAGATGTGATGCAGAACTAATGTCTGACAATATATTGGAAATGGATAGACTTGCATGACTTAGTAAAAGAGTTTGAGTTATGATACATATCTCGCAATATATTCTGTTTTATAGTTATACTTGGGTTATGGGAGGGGTGTAGATGATTGTCAGTAAACTACTGCAACTGCAGTTTTTATTACATAATCATCATTGTCATGCTAAACCAGTAACACACAATGCATGTTATGATGCCTACAAATGTATGTGTATGCAGTAATGATACCTTTCTGTCAATCAATATGCTATACATCTGTCAATCAATGTGCTATGAATCTACCAATCAATGTGCTATACAGAGCTATTGCTGTGTAGTATTACTTTTATAATCAACATTTTGTGTACAATTACAGTGGCACACCCTTACTTAAAAAAAGAGAAGTATTCTGGACTTGACCCCTGATTCACATGTGTTCTGACCGTGAACTCACATAAACATACACCTGGTGCCAAAGAAAAGCTAGGCAGCAGTTGTATTTTCCACACTCAGCACTTTCTCCTTAAATTGTGAACCCTGTTTGCACATTGATAGGCAATGCATAAATGTAAAAGGCAGTAGCAAACATATATTACTTGTGCACATACTCTTATGACCCCCTCACGGGGCTCTGACCTCATTTACTTATGTTCTCTCTTTTTTAGCTCAATGTATTTACACCTTGTGACACGGACACAGTCAGGAACAGGTGGAATTTCAGCAGGCACTACAATCCATGCTGCGGACCACCATGCAATGCAGATAAGCATGTTTGCTCTCTACAAGGCGACTGACATTACATTTTCAGTTTTAAGCAGCTATTGTGTTTGCGCTATGCCATGTCCACACACATGGAAAAAGAAAAAAAATGAAAAAGATGAGAAACAACAGTTAATTTCACAGCTCTGGACTTGAGACATCAGAGTATTGCACTTATACAGCGCAGGTGTAGTGGGTTGTATCTCTGCCACAGACACAGCTTTGCAATAGCAATCAAATAATGTGCATACAAGCAATTAACATTTCATACCTAGTAATAAACAGTTCATACAACTGGACATTCTCAGTTGACTGTAAATGTGTACGTAACGTATTTAGTGGAATGAGTAATCACATATTAATGAATATGTTTGCAAAACTGCAGCTCTGCCTTCTCTCTGTATTCTGGAAATCCTTCCAGCATCTCTGCTTTACTATCACACAATCTCTAGTACATATTCTCTCATCCTCTCACAGTTTTTGGCAAAGGCAGGGAACTGTGCTGCTATGCAAAGGAAATATTTCTTTCAAGTTGTTATACAAATACATGACAGCCAACAACAGTTTTCAGCAAATGCAGGAAAGTGTGTTATTATGCGGAGGAAATATACATGTAGAGTGTTTGGTTTGGTTTAAAAGCTTACTGCAGTTAGTTCCACACTTTGTAAGTGAATCCTCACTGACACACCCATTTAAGTGAAGGGGGTCTGCGCGTTACTGTGTTTTGCTTCATTCAGAGTAATCATTCACAGTTACAATCCATTAGCACCTAACAGTGGTGTAGAGGCTACACTATGTTTACATCTTCATCAGGAAGTCGAAAGTTTATTATTCAGCAATTTTAAGTAGTTCACACCTTATCTGCATCTTCAGAGGGCTCCAAGGGCTGAATCTACACTGAAAGGTAACTATGTAGCCGGGGAAACTGAAGGGGAAGAGACTGTTTTTAATCATGCTTGTTGCTCCACATGTGGGAGTGTAGGGATAAGTGCACTTTCGGGACTGCTTTTTCTATAGTGGGTATTTCAGTTGCATGGCCCAGGTTATTTGGTAAACTACATAAGTATATATTAGAAATGTCAGCCATATCACATATTGATGTCAGTGCTGGACAACCTACACACATTCTACTTAGCTACATTTACAAGTACCACTGAGGTGGGTATCTGCCATTCATTCATATTCTTACATATTTATTTTTCTATTACAGTTTTAACACCTACCTTGATAGTCCTGCAGTTACAACTGTTATCATTCGAGTCTGACTGTGTCTGATGTTAGCAGTACACAGCCATTACATGGGTAAGTAAAGGAAGTGAGCATTGCCTGGCATCAATGTTACTATATGTATCTGCATAGGATGAAGGTCTGATGTTAGCAGTGCACAGTCATTACATGAGTAGGTTAAGGATGTGAGCATAGCCTGGCATCAATATTACTATATGTGTGTGCACAGGATGAAGGTCTGATGTTAGCAGTGCACAGCCATTAAATGGGTAGGTAAAGGATGTGAGCATTGCCTGGCATCAGTGTTACTGTATGTATGTGCATAGGATGCAAACTATCCTCCTTAGGTGGTCAGCATGTGCTCTACCAATTACCTCTTGGCCAGAGTGAGGGCATATTGTGCACGCTTATGTCAAACTATACCAACAGCAGCTTGGGGCTCCCTTTCTGCTTCCTCACTTACATGTGGATGTGGTGACCTTGCCAGTGGCAGTGGTGGAATGTTTGTTCCTAGCCCTTGGTGTTGATGCTGTTGATGCTATTTTCATAGGATGATACAGTTTAGGATACCACAAATTGTGATAATTTCAGCACAAATATGAGGATTGCACTACAGAGACCCTAAGAATATATCTAGGCACTAAAACAGTGACTTCAACAGCCCAAACACATGCTCTGTGATATTTCTTGGTTAAGTGTGTGCCTCATTATAGCATTCCTTTATGGCTGTGTGTGCATTTCTGATGGGTGTTATCAGCCAAGGTTTGAGTGCATCCCCTAGTGAATGGCCTTGTGGCACATTACCTTTGGAAAACCTCTGGGAGACCTGTAAGTTGTGCTGGATATGGGAGTTGTGGTAACTGCTGCCATTTTCAGCACATGCGCTTGGGATGGGAGTTGTGGTAACTGCTGCCATTGTCAGCACATGCGCTTGGGATGATTCCTATAGCATTGCACACAACCTGGCAGCTAATGGAATGGAATCTCTTTCTGCTGATATAGACCCTTCTCCCTTCTCTGCACCCCAGGTGCTGCTTTGGTCTTACTGTACATGCAGTCTATGGCACCCAGGACTTCAGGATAGTGTGCTACGGGGTAGAGCTCCTGCATAGTGCTAGCTCTATCCTCTGGGGTAGGGAGGAAATATATATAGTCACTGGCATGCTGTAGCATAGCATTCAGGAACCTGTAGTAGGATCCTGGATGCTGATGCCTGTGACACTCCAAGCATGTCCTTTGTAGGTCACTGAAAGGTTCCTGTAGTTAATATTCCAAGTGCTACACATACCTTGCTCTCCACAGATGTTGGTTCCCTTTGGTTTGCTCTTGATCTCAGATGAGGATGACAGATGTTGCAGAGTTCCTGGAGTATTAGTTACTACTTATTTATTTTACATTTGTTTACCGGGGTGGTCTGACTGGGTCTACAGAACATGTTTTCAGCAGAGGCCTGGGGGGTTAAGCTTCTCATAAATGCAAAGACAGTTTAATCCAGTATAATGCAAATTACATTAGAAATACTTTACAAAAATAAGTTGAATGATCAAAGAATGTTACAAGATATCACAAGATATACTACACGTCTAGACAATTCTATAGAGTTAAAACATTATAGACAATAATAGTCGCTCTCACTATATAAATAGTCTATAAGTAGATAGTATCCAAAAATAGTATGTAGGTAGTGTGACATTGACTGTTACAGTACATGAAAAAATAGAATGTTGGTTTCACTTAGGAAAATAATATGCAGAACGTTAGTGATACAGAAAGATAGTGAGGGAGTTAAAAAGAATAGACACAATACAGCCTGAGCACTAGCTAAAGGCTATGGTATAGAAAGAGAGAAGGAGTTAAAGAGCCTTAGGCTCTTGCAGACTATGAAGGACTAAAATGTGACAAAAAGAGGAGGATGGGGCTAGTGTGGAGGAAGAGGAAGAGCTGAGCATTAGGCAGCTTTATGTAGGAGCAGAACCATGTATTTCTGAGATGATTTTTTAAAGAGGCTTTGAAATGGGTTAGGCCAGGCATAGACCTGATAGTTAGAGGTACTGAATTGCATAGTATAGAAACAGAGTATGAATACAGAGAGTGACCTGGTTTTCTTGAAGATTTTGAGATAGCTAAGAGATTTTTGTCTTCTGATTGCAGGGATCAATTTGATGTGTAAGGTGTCACTATACTGGCTAGAGCAGGGCAGGCAGTAGACTTGAAAATAAAGTTTTGCAAGGTGGATAGCTGAATAAAGGCAAGTTGGTTGGGGAGTTCAAGCTAGTTTAGTTCTAGTTGTGATTTACAGTGATATGTGTGATATTTAGAGTTTGTCTGTCTCCACCCATAGCACTCTACTATTTCCACCTCATGCAGACCATGAAAAGTTAAATTGGATATAAATACCCTTCCCTTCCTTGCCTGAGGTCTATCAGCAGCAGCACTGCTTGAACACATTGAACATACAGATGCAGAAACATACATTCTTTCTTTCCAGTGTGGTTTCTATGACTGTATTCCAAAAGGTTTTGGAATACAAGGCAGAAGTCAAACTAAGTGCACATAATTGCTTTATAGCTTATTGAATAGCTCTGCCTTCTCGGATTGATTGATTAAGACACCGTTCAGCTGCTTATGCAGTAATTAGCATATACCATGATGTTTACCATGTTTATGGAATACAAATCGGTGCATTATCATGTGTTTACTGCACCACAACGTGCACATGGTTTTAGCAAGCCATGAGTAATCATACACTGTACTGTGCATGATTTTAGCTGTTTCATTTTAAATAACTTTGTAACATGAATGAAGCCATTTACAACATAAAAGCATATGTGGTATTATTACATGCAACAAAATTAAAACATGCAACATCTCATGAGTGTATTAAATAACTATCGGTCTAACTAAAGAAAGCCACACATACACACACACACAAACACACACACACATACAGAGACAGACACACACACATATACAGACACACACACACAGACAGACACACACACACAGGCAAACACACACACACACACACACACACACACACACACACACACACACACACACACACACATATGCACAGAGAAAGACAGACACACATACAGAGACAGACAGACATACACACACATACAGAGAGACAGACACACACACAGAGACAGAGACGCACACACACAGATTGACAGACACACATACAGACAGACAGACACATATACAGAGAGACAGGCAGAGACACACACACAGACAGACACATGCAGAGTGACAGACGCACACACAGAGACAGACACACACACTGACACACACACACAGACAGACACACACAGACACACACATGCAGAAAATGACACACAGACACAGAGAGGCACACACACACACACACACACACAAAGACACACACACATACAGAGACAGACAGGCAGACACAGACACACACATAGAGACAGACAGACACACACACAATTAGAGACAGACAGATAGACACACACACAAAGAAAGACACAAACACACAGACATACACAGACAGCCACACACGTGCGTGCACGCGCGCACACACACACACACACACACACACACAGGTAGACAGACACACACACAGAAGGACAGACAGACAGACACACACAGATGCACACACACACACACACACACAGACATACACAGAGACAGACGCACACACACACACAGACACACACACACACGCAGACACACACAAAGGTAAACAGACACACACAGAAGGACAGAAAGACAGACATACACACACACAGATGCAGTCTCACACGCGCACACACACATACACACACACAGACACACACACACATACACACAGACATGTACACACACACACACACACAGACACACACACACAGACAGACAGACACACACACACACACACACACACACACACACACACATACAGAGACAGACACACACAGACACACACACACAAGGTAGACAGACACACACACAGAAGGACAGACAGACACCCACACAGAAAGACGGACAGACACACAGATGCACACCCACACAAACACACACACACGCACACACACACAAACACATACACACACACTCACACACACACACACACAGAGACACACACACAGACACACACATACACACACACACAGACATAGACAGACACACACACACACACACACACACACACACACACACACACACACACACACACACAGACACACACAGAGACACACACACACACACACACACACACACACACACACACACACACACCTGCAGTATTGATATGAAATGCATAAATTTAATGCTGCATAATTATTTAGTTTACTTACTTTTCAGGCACCCTGTGACACAGCAACTTTGGTACTGCCTCACAGTCACACACTCATAAATTTAAAATCAAAAACAGTTTGTTAATCACTGACCATGATGCAAGTTAACAGCAAGACACACAGCTTCACCAGGGTTACAGAACTCACCAAAAATAAATACTGTACTTCAAATGATGTCCTTAAACAAATACAATACTTGAAAAAGTAGTCAAAAGACTGCACTGTATAAATCTTGGGACAGCTTTGTGTAACTAGGTAACTCAAAGAGCACATTTTTAAGAAGTGAAAAAAACTACACTATCAGTTTAGAGGGACACAGGGTGGACATACCCATTTCATCTAGGCACAAGATGTAGGTAGGATTGAACTTGAAATCCAGAAGGTGAAACAGCAGCTGCAACCACTGATGTCTGTAATAGCTGTTAATCACCCTGTGATCTTCTCCATTCTCTGTAAGGTGTGTAATAGCTGTTAATCACCCTGTGATCTTCTCCATTCTCTGTAAGGTGTGTAATACCTGTTAATCACCCTGTGATCTTCTCCATTCTCTGTAAGGTGTGTAATACCTGTTAATCACCCTGTGATCTTCTTCATTCTCTGTAAGGTGTGTAATACCTGTTAATCACCCTGTGATCTTCTTCATTCTCTGTAAGGTGTGTAATACCTGTTAATCACCCTGTGATCTTCTCCATTCTCTGTAAGGTGTGTAATAGCTGTTAATCACCCTGTGATCTTCTTCATTCTCTGTAAGGTGTGTAATACCTGTTAATCACCCTGTGATCTTCTCCATTCTCTGTAAGGTGTGTAATAGCTGTTAATCACCCTGTGATCTTCTCCATTCTCTGTAAGGTGTGTAATAGCTGTTAATCACCCTGTGATCTTCTTCATTCTCTGTAAGGTGTGTAATACCTGTTAATCACCCTGTGATCTTCTCCATTCTCTGTAAGGTGTGTAATACCTGTTAATCACCCTGTGATCTTCTCCATTCTCTGTAAGGTGTGTAATAGCTGTTAATCACCCTGTGATCTTCTTCATTCTCTGTAAGGTGTGTAATAGCTGTTAATCACCCTGTGATCTTCTCCATTCTCTGAAAGGTGTGTAATAGCTGTTAATCACCCTGTGATCTTCTTCATTCTCTGTAAGGTGTCTAATATTATATGAAGGGCCTTGCCAGCTGCTTTGCTATGTTTGTAAGGTATGCACCCTTAATGTCCACTGATGCCTGCTCACCTGCTGCTTTGATTACTGTGCCTTAGAAGTCTGACTGGGCCATATGTCCTGCCCTGTTAGCTCTGCATCTGTATGTGTACTGCCTTTGCTGCCTGCATCAGTTTCTACGTACCATAATCCCATAATCCCCAGGAAGCAATAAGAACATATGCATTACTGAAATTTACAGTGTTCTACATTATTTAATGAGACATTAGCCTGATTTATGGGACGTGGGGGATAAACATTTCCTCCCACCATTACTGAGTTATTTACAGGCACTGAGGGTACTGTATGCCTTATATTAAGAGACAGTTGGAACTGGCAAGCTACAAAGACATCAGACATTTCTCTGGTGCCCCCTGCCACTGCGTCTTCTGCATGTTTATGCCTTGTACGTATCTTCTAGTCAATATACCTGTCTGTATATTTTATTTTAATTAACAGAGAATCAGGTGGTTGTTTGTTCTGCTTAAAGAGCATAGAATGGTTTGGCAAAAGTTTTACATTCGCAGCCTGATTCAGGCTTGCTGGGGGATGCTCCCTGCCAGAAACATATTCAAACGTTTAAGCAGAACAAACACCACCTGATTCCCCATTAATTAAATAAAATATATAGTTATATTTCAGTGATTTTTGTGCAGAAACCATGATGAGGTGGCTGACTGTTATTCATATTTTAACAAAACAGAATGATTCTTGCATGAGGGGAAATTATGATTTAGCACACTTAGCAAAAAATAATAGAGATTGAACTTTCACCAGCCTCAATATAGCTTTAACTATTTCAAACAAAAACACAGCATCTGGCAGCTAGTAAATAACACAACGACACAGGATGTGTAGAATAGGCTTCATGATGTTTATATCCAACTAAGATGTCTGCAAAAGAAAGTGCAGCTGTATAAGTTGTCAATAACAGCAGGTGCTCAAATTCCTTATGTTGTAGTAGCCTTTGGGTTTTATGGGTTGTATCCTGCCCAGGATATAACAGCCACGCCAGCTTCACAACACACCAGTGTTTTATGCTGACTGCTGATTCAACAGCACTATATAGGGAAATTAGCAGTCAGAGTCAGAGTGAATCAATCTTAAGGACTTTATAGCCCAAAAAGTGAGATCAAAAGCTTACTCATCCTGAATGTGTACAGATATAACATAAAACAAAACGTTATATCCCAACCAGTAAGTATATACAGAATATGAGAATGGTGGATGAATGCAACTACTTGTAGTAACTGCTCCTGGCCAGTTCAGTAAAAAGAGAAAACCAATGATACCTGAGCCAATAGTAAGTCTTTCTGAAACTTAAGAATTACTCTGGGTATCAGTGGAAGGCATGGAAAAGGTGAACATGCATAAAGGAACATTCCAGACCATGGAGATGAAAAAGCATCTGTATTTTAGGCTTGATTGTATGTATCTCTGGAGCAGAATTTTTTTCTGTTGTCTATTTTGGAAACAGGCTAACAGGTCTAATTTAGGTGCTCCCCACAACTGGATCAGTTCACCAAAGACCCCTCTCATTCAATTTCCATTCATGAGTGTCTGTCTAGGTCCTGTGCAGCTTGTCAGCTAATCTGCCACTATATTTTTTTCTTATGGAATGCAAGATCCTTGGAGGGTCAATGAATACTGGAGAGGTCCCTCTCAAGCCATCATAGCCATCCTGCACAGAGGGTACAAGTTAGCACCCCCTGTTTGCTTATGTACCACATCACTGTGGCACTGTCTGTAATCACCTGAAGAGGTCCTGGGGACCATAGGTGATGAAGAGATTTCAAGGCATGGATCACAACCAGCATATGTGAGATTTCTGTGCTTTGGTCTGTCTGACGAATTCCGCAGGCCTTGCAATTTTACTGCCATAGAAAATGCCTCAAAGCAAAATCTAAGGCACTCATAGTTATCAATTACCTTGGGGTCTGAGAAGAAAAGGTAAGACTTGGACTTATATCTAGCTGATGTCTCCATCAGTGCAATTATGTTTGACAAAGCCCACAAATGGAATATGAAATTCCAGAGTATACAAATGCTGGGTCCACGTATGTTTAAATAACACTGAATTTTCCTCACATGTTGTTGTGAGACAGGAATCATGAGAACTATACAAGCCATAAACTCTCGAATCCTGAAAAAATATTTTGCAGAAGTCTCAGAATGGTTGGAGAAACTGAAGAAAGGTTTAAATACAAATTTGCCATTTCCTGCACAAGAAAAGCCTTTTTCTGAGAAGAGTGTTGAAGGCAGTCCAAAAACACAATCCTGTTTGAAGGAGTCAAGGAGGACTTTTGTACATTTATCTGTAATCTTAGATTGGCAAGAAGAGTTGAAACCCATGTTACAGACTCTTCACACCTGGATAAACACACTGCAAAGATTAATAAGTCATCTAAATAGGAAAATATGTGACTGCCATGCAATCTGCAATGCGCTACCACTAGAGATGGACACTTTGTAAACACACTTGAAATTGTAGATAGCCCAAAGGGAAATGCAAAGAATTGATAATGTAACCAAGACAAAGTGAATCTGAGGAACTTCCTGAAACCCATGGCTATAGAAATGTGATGATATATTATCCTTCAGATCTAATGTTACCATGGAGAAATTGGAGGTAAAAGAGTTTTATGAATATTTATACTTTAATTATAGATTGAGAACAAAGATCTAGAACTGGTCTCCAAGAAAGCTCTTTCTTTGGCACGACAAATATTATGGAATGGAAACCTTTGCCCCTTTGATCTGCAGGCACAGACAGTACAACTCCTAGGGTGAGCAAGTTTTGAAAAACGTAAGGAAAAAAAACCCTGTTTGGTTAGAAGAGTGAGGAGGAATTCCTCCCTGAAAGGAGGCATTGATATTAAGTGCTAGCTTTAATCCTCCTGAATCAAATTTAACACCCAAGGGTCCAAAAGAATCTTTTTCAAAAGGTGGAAATAAAGAGCCAGTTTCTGGGGCAGATTTCGAGAGACAATGGCAGGAGGGATGGCAATATGGGAGTCAAACGCTGGTGCAGTCATTCTGCTATATTAGGCTTTCCTTTTTTTTTTTTTTTTTGAAAAGGATCCTTGATTTTTGCTGATCCCCTCCTGCCATCTCTTTTTTACTCCCTGTTTGCCAGATGGTGGCAGGGATTGTTTGTTTTGCATTATAAAAGAGAAAGAGGATTTTCTGAGATTTATATAGGGAGTCTTGAAATATCTTAGATGCTCACTGAATTAACTTCCCTCTTTCATCAAACTGAGGATGTTAGTAGCAGAAGTGCCAAACAAAACCTCCTTACCTAAAGTAGAATTCAGAACTTCAGACTACTTTATCAAAAAACGTTTGGTTACATATCAGGCATATCTCCTCAATACAGTAGCAGCAGAAGTCACTTTAGATATAGTATTTGCACAATCATGCACACTCTTCAAAGCATATCTGGATACCTGATACAGATTAGAAACTGGAGGATTCAGAAAAGAGCTACCAGCTGAAGAAAGCGTGGCAGCATATTCTGTCAATCTATCTGCAAAAGAAAAGAATTCTCCAAATACTTGCATTTTCCACTTCAACTTTTTCTCTTTCAAGCTGGAAAGATAGTCACTGTTCCACAATACGTAACTTTGTTTTTGTAAATTATATCAGTCGCAAGTTCTAAGTGACAAAACTCAATATCATCTCCTCTCTAAGTAGATCAGTCTCTCTCTCACTGCCCCTGTCACAGTTTATCAGTCATTCTTTCCTAGTCTACCCAAAACTAATACTCCTTTTAACAACGTAGTCCCAATTATTCTCGCTTTTCTCACTATTCTCAGTTTTAAATGTAATAGGTTCATAGGTTCATAGGTTCATAGGTTGGTACTAGGCTATAGAAGCCTAGCTATAACAATTCCCTGGATATTTCTTTCCACAATATTTACTTCCCTGGACCCCTGTCTAGCAGGGTGACTGACATGATCCCTGGGCTGAATTTCCTATCTTCCATCCAATCGGCAAGGTTCTTTTGAAGAGGGCCATGGAAGCGCTCTGCTTGACATGTATGGGCAGTCTATTCCAGAGTATGGGGAGTCTCTGGGTCAGGAACCTATCCCTCCAGCATGTTTTGTTCATTGTGATGACAAGGTTTAGATCCCTGGAGCGTGTGGCTCTGAGGGATTGGGATTTCTTTAAGTGGAGCATGTCCATCAGCTCAGGGTTTGACATGGCCTTGTATGTTAAGCAGAGATCGCCTCTGAGTAGACAATATGCCACAGAGTATAGCTGGAGTTTTCTTAGATGGTCCGCATAGGGCATCTGCTTTAGGCCTGTGATTCTTTTAGTGAGTTATTTCTGTGGCCTTTCCAGCTGTTGCAGATGTCTTGTGAAGTACATACCAAATGAGGCATTGTACTCTATAATGGGTCTAATGAGGGATGAGTACAATGGGACAATGACCTCCTTTTTTCTGGATGAAAAGCCCTTAATAATGAGGTGTGCCACATAGAAGGATTTCCTGATTGCTGTGGTGATGTGGTTATCGAAGGTAAGATCACTGTCCACCTGTGTCCCTAAGTCTCGCATCACACTTTCAGTGTTTAGTGTACTGCCACCTATGTGGTAATTCATGGGTACATGTTTTTTACCCAAAGGGAATAACTATACATTTCTTGGCATTAAGCTTGAGACCATGGCTCTGGCACCAAGCATCTGTTTCTGTAAGGCCCTTTTGTAGAATATCCACACCATTTAAGGAGTCAATAACGGCTCCCAGTTTGCAGTCATTTGCAAACTTTGTTAGCCAGAGTCCCTTAGTGTTGGCCTGTACTTCAGAGAAGTAGATCCCAAACAAGAACGGTCCCAGGACTGAACCCTGAGGTACTCCACTTGTCACTTGTCTGGAGCTGGATTTGGAGTCGGCCACTTTTACACTCTGGGTTCTGTCAGTAAGCCAGTTGGCAACCCATCAAGTGATGTAGGGATTTATGCCAAGCTTAGTAAGTTTATCTATAATTCCAGAGTGGGGGATGGTGTCAAAGGCCTTGGCGAAGTCCAGATAGGCTGTGTGGACTGCCTTACCCTTGTCCACAGCTCTGGAGACTGATTTGAAAAAGTCAATCAGGTTCAGGAGACAAGATCTGCCCTTCACAAACCCAAACTGGGTGGGATCCAGTGTTTGAAGGTTGCCAATGTATTTGTTTATAAGTTCCATGATAATGCATTCCATGCCCTTGCAGATCAGGCTCGTCAGACTGATGGGACAGTAGTTCCTGGGATCCAAGGTGGATCCCCCCTTGTGGAGTGGGATAACTGTAGCTGTGCACCACTCAGTGGGCTTGAAGCTTGAGGTGATGCTATGATTAAACATGACACAATACAGATTATACAGTTATAGTTGCTCTACTATTAACATATTATGGCATCTTACATTATAAACCACCTTTCCCTTTTTTAATCTTTCTTCATTGTTTTATTTGCTATAAATTGTAAGTAATATTGCAGTATAGCAGAAAAAGCCACACAGCAGCAAGGACTCGTTCCCCAAAATTTATTCTTAGCACTTTCATCTCAGACAATGACAAGACTTCATCAGATAAAAGTATAAACTCAAATGAACTTTAAATACCCATGAAGCCAGACGACATCAGCATTTCATTACATATTTAAAGAGAAACATACACAAGCTGGCTGCGAGTACTGTAAATACACAGACATTTTCTAACATGCCAAATATTATACTGAATAATACTGGGGATTTTAAAGTTTTTAATTACAGCTCTCATGCCTTTGATTCTAATGTGGCTTAATTTGTTTCCAAAGGGGTTTATGTTTCCACAAGGAGCAAGAATGGACATTGCTAATGTTCTGTTAGATTTAAAATTGTTTGTTAGGAAGATGAACTTTAAAATTATGTTGTATAACAATTGTGAACATGGCAGAAGTTAACTTTGGGTGCCTAGTGTTTGTAACCCTCCATTACATCCCACCCTTTTGCTGTTTGAAAACTTACGTGAAGTTGGTTTAAGGTGTGTGACAAGAGGCAGAACAAATTGATAAGTGTGGGGGGGGTTGTAATTATGGACTTAGAGTATGTTAATAGGATGTATTCTATTCTCTTTAGCGATGCTTATAACCAAGTTTCCTTAAATGAACTTAACATTGCATATGCTAGGCTCTTGACACAATTAAGTGATATGCTTTTGGAATCACTATTTCTTTATCTGATTTTAAATACTTGAAAATGAACTCTCCAGTTATACCGACTATGTTTGGTTAGCCCAAACTACATAAGGACCTAAAGGACCCCCCATGTGTCCCATAATGGATGCTCACAATTCTATTACTTCAACTTTGCCAAATTCTTAGATATAAAATTACTACCTTTGCCAAATTCTTAGATATAAAATTAAAGAACCTCTTGAAAAATGAGCACCATTTATGCATTGACTCATGGGACTTTCTTGGTAAACGTAACTTGGTAGATTTTGATTCAATGTTTTTTCTTTGTAACTATTGACATTAAGGATCTCTTTTCATCTCTACCCCATGATGTGGGTTTGAACTGGTTTGAAGAATATTTGTTTAGGAAGGGCTTATTACAAAATGACATCAATTTATATGTAGAATCGATGGAATTAGTACTGACTAACAATTACATCTTTTTTGATGAACAAATATTTCTACTACAGAGGTGTTGCAATGTGGGTAGCATGTGGCCCCCTATACGCTAATATTATTGTGTGTGAATAGGAAGATAAATTTTTCCTTGTACATGCTCTTTTCCAGAATTGTGCATTATATTTGAGACATCTGGATAATTTGTTTATCATTTGGAAGGGTGAGATAGAGTGATGTTGAATTATTCTTGGAATATGTTAATAATACTTCCGAGTTTTTCAAATTTGCACATGTGTTAAATGAGGACTGTATTAGTTATTTGAATGCAAATTTGGTAAAAGATGTATTTGATAGTAGATATGGTTCTACCATTTAAAGAAGCTCTAGTTCATTCTTGCATTTTGATAGTTCACACCCCTTGTCCCAAAAGAAAGAGGCAGACGCGTGTCCATATTCAGCAAGGATATCCACACCTCAAGGCTAATTGCCCAACATAATGCATCTAAAATTCTCCAGGTGCAACTAACACTGGGCAAGACTGCAATACAAATTGTAGCTTGCTACAGATCCCCCACCATGCCCCAAGACTATCACTCCACTTTTCTTAGCATACTGGAAAATATCAAGATACAACTCAGCACCCTCATACTGGGAGATTTCAACTACCCTTTCATTAACTGGGAAAACTACTCATGTACCAACACACTGACACAGCATTTTTTGGAATTTATAAATTCCAGTGCCTTGGACCAACTAATCCAGATCCCCACCAGGGGCAGCAATATCCTAGACTTGGTCATTACCAACATGGGTGATCTGTGTTCCACACCAGAGGTCAGCCCCTCACTGGTCAGATCCGACCATTAAGCTAATCACCCTAGACATCCACATCCTGCCCAAAGCTCCTATTAAGGAAACTACTGTAAAAACCTTCTCAAAAGCCATCTTCATGCTTCTTAAGACAGAAGTGGCTAACTTCACCACTCCCATGCAGATAGACAGTAGCAGTATGACTACCGAATCCTACATCAATCCACTGTATGAACACATACATAAGTGCATAGACCATGCCATCCCAAATAGAGCCAAGATGCTATCCTCCAAAAAAAAAAGAAACCAATCTGGTGGCCCCTGCCATTAACAAGCTCTACAACAAAAGGAAGAAACTGTTGCAAAAAAGAGTAAAATCCCAAGACTGAAAAAACTCCCTTGTCAGCCTCAGTAAGAAGCTGAGATCCCTCATAAAATCCTCCAAAGCTAGTAACAAAAACAAAATCACCACAGAGTCTAAAGACAATCACAAGGCATTCTATAGCTATGTCAAGAATCTCAATGGCAACACTCAAATCTGCTCAGAGCTACAGCATAATGGCACCATAAATACAGAACCAGCTGATATCGCCAACATCCTGGCAGATAGGTTCAGTGCAAATTTCTCCCCCCTCTCGCCCGCAAAAGGCCCCATCTCAATACTGGGTGAATGCCAAGTCCCTGTAATAATGGCCACACAGGTGAAAAATGCACTCACCAGAGCCAAAAAAACAGCATCCATGTGACCTAACAATGTCCCAGGCTGTGTTCTGCATGAACTACAAAATGAACTGGCACCCCACCTAAGTATCATGTTTAATCATAGCCTCACCACAGATTGTGTGCTTAATGAATGGCGCACAGCTGCTGTGATCCCACTCCACAGAGGAGATCCACCACGGACCACAGGAATGACCGACCCATCAGCCTGATGAGTCTGATCTGCAAGGCCATGGAACGTATTATCATGGAACTTATAAACAAAGACATAGGTAACCTGCAAACTCTGGATCTCACCTAGTTTGGGTTTGTGAAAGGTAGATCATGTCTCCTAAACCTGACTGACTTCTCTAAAGCAGTCACCAAAGCTGTGGACGAGGGTAAGGCAGTTCACACAGCCTGCCTAGATCAGCCAAGGCCTTTGACACCATCCCCCACTCTGGTATTATTGATAAACTTATGAAACTGGGCATAGACCCCTATGTCATGCGGTGGGTGGCCAACTGAGTCACCGACAGAACCCACACTGTGAAAGTAGCCAATTCCAAATCCGTCCCCAGATTTGTGACAAGTGGAGTACCACAGGGTTCAGTTCTGGGTCCCCTCCTGTTCGGCATCTACTTCTCGGAAGTCCAAGCCAACACAGAGGGCTTATGGCTAACAACGTTTGCAGATGATTGCAAACTGGGGGCCATTATTGAATCCACTAAGGATGTGGACATTCTACAAAAGGGCCTCGCTGAGACAGATGCTGGTGTCAAAGCCATGACCTTAAGCTCAAGGCCAAAAAATCCATAATTATCCCCTTTGGGAAAAACTCTATGCCAACAAACTATCGCATAGGTGGTAGTCCACTCAACACCAAAAGTGTAATATGAGAACTAGGGACACAGGTAGACAGCAGTCTCTCCTTTAACAACCACATAGCCACAATAGTCAGAAAGTCCATCTATGTGGCACACTTCATCACAAAAGGTTTCTCATCCAGAAAAAAGAGGTCATTGTCCCCCTCTACTCAGCCCTCATTAGAGCTATTATAGAGTACAATGCCCCTTTTGGGATCTACCTCACAAGACATTTGCAGCAACTGGAAAGACCTCAGAAATACCTCACAAAGAGGATCACCGGCCTTAAACAGATGCCCTATGCAGACCGACTTAAGAAACTCCAGCTCTACTCCTTTGCATATTGCCTACTCAGAAGCGATCTCTGCCTAACATACAAAGCCATGTCAAAACCAGAGCTGTTGGACATGCTACACTTAGAAAATCCCAATCCCTGCGGTCCACATGCTCCAGAGACCTTAACCTTGTCACCACAATAAACAGAACTTGCTGGAGGGATAGTTTTCTGCCCCAGAGACTTCCCATGCTTTGGAACAAGTTACCCATTCATGTCAAACAGAGTACCTCATTGGCCCTGTTTAATTAAAATCTAGACAACTAGATGGAGATTAGGAAATTTACCCTGGGTATCACTTCTGTGGCCCTGCTCGACAGGGGCACAGGTAAATACATTTCTGGGTGGCTAAAGCCAGGAAATCTTTATGGCTAGGCTTATATAGGCCTAGGAGCCAATAGCCTAGTACCTACTTATGAACCTATGAACCTATGAAAGCAGTTGTCAAAGGACAATTCATCAGGACTGCCAGGATGGTGTCATTATTTGATGACTTTATGAGTTAATGCACCTTACTGGAATTGATGATTCTTAAAAGAGACTATCCTAAAGAATTTGTGAGAGAAATTAATATGAAAGTGATAAATAAGCGTGTGTGGGGGGGTTATGTTCCTATTTTAATGAGCTTGGTAGCAAATGATTTTCACAGTTTTACTGAGCATACTAATGTGGTCCATGAAAGTAATTTGTACAACAAAATGCTGATGTTAATTTTTGGTTGGCCTTTATTACGAGATTTGCTATGGTCTTCAAAGATGCGAGGGATGTTATTTTTAAAAGTTGGTCTGTGATTATGGACGACCAAGTGATAAGGAACAAAATAGGTTCTAAGCTGGTGGTTGTATATAAGAGGGATAATACCCTGAAGAATCTTATGGAGAGGTCACTTTGTCCACACAATTTTAAAGACAAGAAACTTTGACAGATGTCCAAATGTGGGTGTTGTCATTTCTGTCCCTATATCAATACTGGGGAACTCTTCAATATTAATAGCTACCAGTTGATTATTAAAGGGAAGTACTATATGGGGCATTGTGTCAATGCTGCCCGGTATTTTATGCCAGAAATACTGAGCACAAATTAAAAAAATGTATTTATTAACATATCTATGAAATAAATAAGAAAAAATGACCAACGCTCTATTTCAGCACTTATTGGATTTCCCTGAGTATCAATTTAAGTTTGTGGTAATTTAACAAGTTAAACCTAACCCTAGGAGTGGACCATGGCAACCTTTTCTTGAGCAAAAGGAGTTGTACTGGATTTTACGTTTGAGGGCAGTAGGTTGGCCTGGGTTGAATGAGATGCCATCCACTGGATGTATTTTAAAACTGAAAGCAGAACATAGATAAAATCAACAGTTATTGTTGTTAGTTATTTACTTTCTTTTTTCTATTTGAATTGTTTATAATAAGTTTTTTTTATTTATGTTACTATATGTATTTTAGAGTAATTGTGTTTCTCTTTAAATGTGTAATGAGATGCTGATGTAATCTGGCTTCATGGGTATTTAAAGTTCATTTGAGTTTATACTTTTATCTGATGAAGTCTTGTCATTGAGACATAAGCACTAAGAATAAATTTTGGGGAACGAGTCCTTGCTGCTGTGTGGCTTTTTTAGTTATTCAAGTGTTTCTGGATTTTTATGTTAATATTGCAGTATATTTTAAAATGTTATCTAGCAATGCAAGCTACCTGCATCCAATATGCAGACGACTCTACCCTTATCGGCTCTGCATCTTCTCCTTCTGAACTCTGCTCACTTACTCAAAAGATCTTCAACTCAGTTGAAACATGGTTCTGTAAACGTTCCCTCTTACTAAATGCCAAAAAAACTAAACTTCTTCTCTTTACTCCAACCACCCGATCCCCCTCCTTACACTTCACCATTTCCTCTAATAATGCCACGGTTATCACACCCGATCCTACAACAAAACTGTTAGGAATAACCATTGACAATAATCTCTCTTTTGATCAACACATTAATTACACCATTAAATCAGTCAACAGAAAAATAGGATCCTTATATCGAATTAAACCCTTCCTAACTGAATCTGCTAGAGCCAAAATTGCCCACTCCCATCTATTGTCAACACTTCTCTACGCTTCACCTAAATTTACCAACCTTAAGAAATCTAACCTTAATAAACTGACTACATGCTACAATAACATCGCCCGCTTCGCCACTGGCAACCCCTTCAGAACCCACCACTGTATTAACCTGAAACATCTTGGCTGGCTGGAATTCCAAAACCTTCTGCTCTTGCCCCCAGCTGAACATTGCCCACAAAATACTGCACCAGCCTTCCAACACCCCTGTACTCTCAGAACTTTTAATCCCATACAATAATCTTAACTCCCTTCGTTCTTATAGGAAACTTATGGCTAAATTAACAAAGTCCAATAACTCAGCTGGTGACTCTCTCTTTTCTAGTACAGTAGGAAGGAACTGGAATCTACTACTCAGTGACATAACACTAACCTCATCACTGCCCAGTGACATAACACTAACCTCATCACTGCCCAGTGACATAACACTAACCTCATCACTGCCCAGTGACATAACACTAACCTCATCACTGCCCAGTGACATAACACTAACCTCATCACTGCCCAGTGACATAACACTAACCTCATCACTGCCCCTCTTCAAACAAAGAATAAAAGAACACTTGAAAAGTCACTGGCTCTGTTCCTGCACTAAACCTGACTAAATGTCTACCCCACTCTATCTCATTACTTCCCCCGCATCTCTCTCCCTCTTCCCTGAACAACTTTCTTTTATTTCACTTACCTCTTTTTCTCTTTGCTGAAAGCCTGTTTAACCCTTTCTTATCCTTTCTTTTTTACTTTTCTCTTCTCCTCTTACTGTCCTCCCACCTCTCCTCCCTACTCACCTTTCCCTGATTTTTGCTTCTCTATAGTTTAGTTTGTTTATAGGTAACGATGTTAGTTCCTATTTGTAAATTGTTTTTGCATGCTAACTTTTCTTTATTGTCTTTACATTTATCCTGTTGTTTTTGTTGTATTTGACTTCAAATGTTGTATGTTTTTTACATATTCTGTGGAGCTTTTCTCCCCGGGCCTCTACTGAAAATGGAAATATATCCAGCTAGACTAGCCCGGTCAACAAATGTAAAATAAATAAATAAATAAATAAGTTATATTTCTCTTTGCTATATAGAAGCCTGTTTCTATTTCTATTGAATGCCCAGCACTGTATATACATATGGAAGCCACGTACATGCTGTGTTTCTAAATGATGTTTATGTAACCCAATTTAAAGCCTTTTCTCTCATGTATGTATTCTTAGCAATGTTTTGTATTCCTTCTGGTATCATGTAACAACATTTTATGTATATGTCAAAATTGGTGTTAAATTTTTATTCAGACATTTCTTTACTGACATTGCTCTTGGTAAGGATTTCTAAGTACAAGGGTTAACAGCCTACAACAATTGCCTGGCCAAGATAAGAACAATTAGCTTTTCTAACAGACATGGATGATGAACAGTGTTTATCCTTTTGTTTTTTTCTTTAATGGTAATACATTTGAAAAAGACCTACTCGGAGATGGGACTTCAGCAATAACAAGAGGTCTCTTTCCCCACCTAACTTGAAAAGCATCTCCCAGACCCAAAGAAATGGCTCTCTCATGCTCAAATTAGACAGAGGAACATTCAAAGAGGACATGGCTGACCTCCATCCTACATGAAAAAAAAAAAAAAAGAAAAAAATAGAAAAGCAGGTGAGCGGTCTGAAAAATAATGACTGACCACTACATGTTTACCTGACAAAGGCTGGGGTACAGTCTGAGATCAAAGGGGCTGTGAGGGCTCCTTATAATGTTGTTTCTTCTTTATAGGTGCAGCAGGAAAAGAACCAGCAGGACTAGTGTAAGTATCGATTCCTCAGTTAAGGAATAATCTTAAGGCAGGTAAGCAATGCTGTAATTAGCTGGTCGGAAGAGAGGTTGTCAAGCAAATGTTCACAAGCAACAGGCACAGACACACACACCACACGCACACACACACACACACACACACACACACACACACACACACACACACACACACCTTACCTGAATCCACATGCACACACACACACACACACACACACACACACACACACACACACACACACACACACACACACACACACACACACACACACACACACACACTTTCCCTCACTAACCCCTTAGGTATAAATCACAAACATAACACATAAAACTCTGTGAGTAGTAGAACAGGAAAGAACAAAAACACCCTTAAAGAAAAAAAAAAACAGGTAAGTTATCAAAGTTTACACAAGCATTAAAACATTTATAAAATGTTTGCCCCATAAAACCGTTGCTTGTTTCTTAAACATATAATCAGCCATTAAATAATAGCAAGAGTTGTATGCATTTACCATGAAACAGTTCCCAAATACAAAAAAAAAAATGCCCAGAACTAACAAATGCAGCTCCTGACAAGAACCTGTAAAAAAGATGGTATTCATAAAGAGGAAATATCTCTTTAGTAAAAACCAATAACCACAACAAAGACTGGAAAACACAATCCTGGAAAGCAGGACAGCAGCCAGTGTTGAAGGACAGTAAAACATTATTAGATTAAGTGCTTTCATCTGAATATAACATAAGACATAATTTTTCATGAAAACAATATTCTCATTACATCCGAGTGATGCCTCCAGGTGCATCTGCAGTTACCTCCTACTGCTCCTCTAGGCGTCAAATATTACTTGTTCATACTTACATTAATAATTCCAAAACCATGCTACACACAAGGTATCAGAATATTTAATCTTGAAGCATACATGATGGCAGACACAATTGTATTGATATTTGACCTATGTCAATGAGTATTTGTTAGAACTGTAAGGTGATAACTTTATTTTTTAAAGGCTCAAGCCACGCCCACTAGGAGTTAAAGGTGCACAATCAAAAGAGCTGTACTGGAGGGAAGCCACGCCCACTAGGAGTTAAAGGTGCACAATCAAAAGAGCTGCACTGGAGGGAAGACACACCCACTAGGAGTTAAAGGTGCACAATCAAAAGGGCTGTACTGGAGGGAAGCCACGCCCACTAGGAGTTAAAGGTGCACAATCAAAAGAGCTGTACTGGGGGGGATTCAGAATATACTCCTCCACCAATTAACTGGTAACAGTCAGGTCAGGAAATGGGGGGAGGGTGATGTCAGAATATACTCCTCCACCAATTAACTGGTAACAGTCAGGTCAGGAAATGGGGGGGGGGTGATGTCAGAATATACTCCTCCACCAATTAACTGGTAACAGTCAGGTCAGGAAATGGGGGGGGGGTGATGTCAGAATATACTCCTCCACCAATTAACTGGTAACAGTCAGGTCAGGAAATGGGGGGGGTGATGTCAGAATATACTCCTCCACCAATTAACTGGTAACAGTCAGGTCAGGAAATGGGGGGGGGGGTGATGTCAGAATATACTCCTCCACCAATTAACTGGTAACAGTCAGGTCAGGAAATGGGGGGGGGGGTGATGTCAGAATATACTCCTCCACCAATTAACTGGTGACAGTCAGGTCAGGAAATGGGGGGTGTGATGTATAGAACAAACTATTTTCGTAAAATGTTTGAGCTCCTGGATGATATTGATTTTTATGAAGTTGGGACTTTACATGCCGTGAATGTTTCATTATAAGAAAATACATTGTAGGGGGAATTCAATAAAACCTACATGGAGTGAGTTTCTGTGTAGGCATAGTGGCACAGAGCCTACATGGAAGTAAGGCTTCATGAGATCCAGTAAACAGAGCACAGTGGTGTGCACGAGCACGCAGACATGGAAGTGTCCATGGCATGCAAATCACCTCATAAGCAGGTGAATTGCATGCAAATGAGGGTACTGGAATGTTGGTGTCTGAAGTGTACAGGGAAAATTTCCATGTACAAGAAAATAAAAATTGAACAGGGGCTGTAAAAACCCATTTAAAAGGTCAGGAATTGCATAGTAGGCACAGATATCTACAAAACTATACACTGTGTGTCCAAAAATAATATAAAATAATGTTTTTTAATACCCATATCACATTTGTGCTGTATGCAGCAGCTGGCAAACATGGTTATGCAAAAATAATATTAAAAAGTATGAAAACTAAAAATAAGACATATGTGAGAATAATGCATTATAGGGCCGTGCATGCAGTATGTACAATGGTAGATTTTAGTGGTTGCTAAGGAGGCAGGCCCTGGAATAGTGAAGTATCCAGGTTTTGTGCACTGATCTGTATGGAAATAAGCTGGGGTTATTGAATAGCACAAATGGGTCACTGTGTCTGCAGATAAAATCAGTGTAGTCCCAGAACCATGTGGGTGTCCACAGAAGAGCTAGCTGACATCAAACTTGGGAGTCTCACAACATGTTTAAGTGGATTGGAACTCAGCGGTGTCAGTTTGCATGGTGCGCTGCTCAGCTAAGCAGGGGGGTGTGTCCAGTGCTGCTAAGCTTTGTTTAGCTGAAGGGTGCATGTTTTAGCTGGTTTGAGCCATGCTGAGTGTGCCCGTGCATGGGGGTGTGTCCAGACTGCTGAGCAGTGTTTATACCAGTGCAGTCAGTTTGCACACCGCACTGCGGTGCTTAGCAGGGAAGGCAATTTAAAAAAAAAAAGAAGGAAATAGCCTGAGAAAGCCAATCATGTATAAAGAAAACCCCTGTTCCACTTGCACTGGACCATTCACACCCCTCAATGATGTACCTGGCAGGTGGAATGCATCATAGTTAGCCAATCACACAGGTTGCATCTGCAGCAGAGCACTATAAAGTATGCAGGCACCCTACAATCTGATTTTCCCCCATACTCTGCACCTTTGGAGGACAGACTTTGGAATTTTAGCTGACAGAATGCTAAGGGCTGCTGTTGCTCTGCTACATCTGTATGTGCTAGAGGCTGAGGTCAGTGCTGCTGCTGCTGCTGAAAATAGGCCTTGACTGAGAAGGAGAAGAGTGTTCAGGCCCAGGGTAACTTACCAGGAGATTGTAGACCACTACAGGGTGGACAGGGACATACTATAAGAGCTCACAGAGCTCTGCTGCCCTCAACTCAGACCCAGAGCCAACAGAGGGGAACCCATCCCAGTGGAAACAAAAGTATGTGTAGCCCTTAGGATACTAGCTAAAGGTACTTTTCAAAAGACCAACCGGGGACATGATGGGGGTTTCACAGGTATCTGCATCCAGAGTACTCCACTAGTTCCTGGCTGCCATGCAAAGACATGCCAGTGAGCATATTTATTTACCCCGTACCCCTGAGGAGAGGGTCAGCAGTATGCATCTCTTCTACCATGTAGCATACTACGCTGAGGTACTGGGTGCCATAGACTGCACTCATGTACACATCAAAAAAACACACAGTGAGGAAGGAGGAGTCTACATTAATCGCAGGGGGCATCACTCCATCACCTGCCAGGTTCTATACAATGACCAAGGCATTATCATGAGTGTGTGTGCCAGCAGCCCTAGCAGTTATCATGACTCCCATATCTGACACACATCACAGCTGTTCCAGATGTTTGCTGGGAGGACATCCCATACTGCCATCTGCTAGGGGATACTGGCTATGCACTGGAACCATGGATGATGAAACCCATCAGAAATGCACACACACCTGCCAAAGAACACCATAATGAGATGCATGCACAAACTAGGAACATCATAGAGCATGTGTCTCAGCGGCCCAAGTCATGGTTCCACTGACTTGATATATCTGGTGGAGCCCTTCAGGAGTCTCCAGGCACATGTGCATAGATGTTCACAATATGTGCCATGCTACACAATATGATCCTGCTGAAACAGCTGCAGCAGGATCATCACAGGGAAGGGACACACATACCCCCACCAGTGCCAGGTTCCCCACAGCCACACTCACAGGGGACACAGAGGAGGAACCCCTGAGGCTGTCCCTTTAGGCAGACATAGGCATGCCCAATATGCCCTAGCCTTGGCAAAGAGGCAGTGCATAGCACATGCACTGACAACCTAGGGTTTTAGGGACTGACACCTTACTCTGATTCACATATATAGTAAAAAGGATGCCAGCCACATCACACAACCTGTACCTTACCATGTGCTGGCTGTGTACTACATGCATCAAACAGAGTCAGCCCCAAAGCACTGTTATCTCAACTGCTGCATTCACAAAGTAAGTCACTCTCCTGTACAACAAATGTATGGGGTACTAGACTATGGTAGCATATGTATGGACCTGCTGCATGTATGCAAGGGAATAGAGTGGGCTAGTGGGCTACCTGCAGAGAACTAACAGCTTTGTGAGACAACAGGTATTCTGTCCAATACTGGCTGCCCCATAATATGCATTAGGCCACAAGGCAGCAAAAGTCACTGTAGTATGTGAGGGAAATGCCAAACAGTGGGGTCATAGGACAGAAGCACAACTGTCAATTCTAGAGTTCCCCACCCCAATACAGTCATGTTCCCATACAACTGCAGTAACAGTATGTTTGTAAGGATATAACAGCAGACCACACAATCCCAGGGCCGTCCCAAACAACCTGGCTACATGTTGTATTTCTACAATATGCAGGGGTCAAAGTGTATGTCTGTCTGCTGTTGATAGTGTCAGGAATAAAACTTCACTTTCGTTGGCTAGTGTGCCTCAGTAGGCTAACTTACATTAGCATGATTGATGTGTTCATGGTTTGAAGCTGGCTACACCTACAATTTTGCATGTGAGATACTCCTATGGTAGAAGTCACACAGACTGTCAATATGTTACTATGTTACTGCAAGAAAGCTGGACAAATCCAGAGACAATGGAAGGACAGTGGGCCACAGCTATGGACATTACACATGCTGTGAGTAACCTAGAAGGTGGCTAGTATAACAGCAGGTTGTAACAAGTCAGATTAGCAGCAGGATGTAAAGACCATCACATAACTTTGTCAGTACCTAAAATAAGTCAATGGGCACCATGTAGTAGTATATTACCAAAATAAAACGTGTGCAGTCAGAGGTGTGAAGTCTTTAACCCTGTGTGTGGCGTTACATCAGGTACCCCAGTCACAGCATACCTACAACCACTTAGAGCAGGAAATATAGACAAAGCCATGAACAGGAGTGGGACAAAGGCCCAGATATAAGGAGAAGGATTAACTAGTGACCAGACAAATGTAGAAAGTGCAGAGAATAACAGGTCATGCAGTAGCATAGGTTCCCTGCTGTGTATGGAGTCAGAAAATCAAATATCTGTCATCAGTTCCTAATGTGAATCTATAACGATTTGCCACTGATGTACCAAAAAATCACAATGCTGTGTAAAACGTACCATACATATGATGCAAAACTCTGTACAGTCCATCACAATCTGTACAGTCACTAGGTATGAGTCACTGCCATTGCTAACTTTCATTTTATTGTTATTGATAAAATATATGGGAACAGGAATTGTAAGGCTGGCTGGCATAACATTTTAAACAAGAAAGAGAAAGCTTGGATTGTGAGACTGGGTGGATTGTTTCCACACCTGGTTTAAATGACCATTTGTGACTTGGCTGTTGATTGGTTAGTTTTGATTTTGCCTCTTTATTTGTTTCTGTATAAACTGTTGAGGCTTAATGGTGTATGCACAACAACAGTGAAGGGAGCTAGCCAGTTGCCACTAGATTGGGCTATACTACTTTGAATCAGCCTTACACTCACACAGTGTTCCAGTCCCAAGTATTTAATTTTTAATTTGGTTAAGTAATTTTGCTCCCTCCTTATTGACTACATTTGCTAGTTTACCCCTAGGATCCAATTAAAATTAGCCTGAAAATTGGTGTACAATTAAAAAAAATAAAACAAATAAAAGTAAAGCCAACAACACTGATTACATACAATCATACAAACCAAAGCAAAAGCCCAAGGTAACTCTCAGAGTCAGTGTTAGCCCCGCTCCGCTCGCCCTCGCTGCGTTCAGCTCGCTCCACTCCCCTCCCTGCCCCCAAATCTTAACCGCCCCCACTAGTGCTAAATTTAAACCAGACTTTGCCACTCCCTTGCCACTCCCCTCCTGCTAAGTACCAATCAGCACCTCACACATCATTGAGTAACCCCACCCCCTTAACCCATTTCCTTCTCTCTCATTCTTCCACACCCTGTTAGCACACAGTCAGCCATCACATTTGTCCCGCCCCCTATCAAAATGCAAACAAGCAAAAAACACTAATTACCCCAATGCCTATACTGTTTCTATTTTACCATCTCACTGCCTACGAACAAACACTTGACCATGGTATTCACTACCCAAATGGTCAAACAGACACCCAGGACTTCACAAATAACACCAAACACTTTACCTTCCCCAGCACACCGAATATACCACCCTCTATAAAATACCACCCCTGTACAGCCACAAAACATAATCCTAAAGACAAAGACTATATAAAGCTTATAAACAAACTCCTAAAGCTCAGAATATCCTGTCACTATAACCTTATAACACATGGAGACATTCATCCCAACCCTGGCCCACCCACACCCAATAACCTCCACTCCCCTACCACAACCCCCACAGTCAAGCTACCCATGAATACTCCCACTAGTTCCCTCCTAGCATTTCACCTAAATATTAGAAGTATTAACAATAAGATTCACAACCTACACGCCCTCCTAGCAACCCACTCCCCAGACATTATGTGTCTTATGGAAACCTGTCTAAAACCCAGTACTACTTACAATTATATACTACCTCCAGGATACAATATTCGCTGGTTAGACTGTGCTACAAGGAAAGGAGGTGGGATAGCAGTCCTTTATAAAAATACTCTAACCATTAATAGAGACACCATTCAACCTCCCCAATTCAATAACGTGGAACTCCTCATAACCAAGCTACAGATTAACCAAAACAAACACTTGAACATCATCTGTGCATACATTCCACCAGGCAACAACCTAAATACCCTAGAAGATCTCCTTTACTGGTTATCCACTACCTATCCCCAAGAAACAATAGTTCTTGGTGATTTTACCACCGACTGGCACTCCTGCTCCTCCGCCCCCCCCCCCCATTCATATAAACTTATCTGGGTTTAAACAGACCATAACATCTCCCACTAGGATAAACAAACCAACCAACAAGGAAAGTATTCTAGACTGGATCCTAGTTAATAACCAACCCCAACTGTACACAGCTGGTACTCTCCCTGATGACCTCAGCAACCATTGTCTAACCTACATCATAAAACATAAGGCAAGAAACCCTCACCAGCCCAAATATAAAACATTTAGAAACAGGAAAAAACTTTGATGCTGCTATATTCCAAAATGAATTAAAAGCAGTTGACTGGTCAAAACTAAAAAGTCTAACATTAGAGGAGGCCATAGATCACTTTAACACTAAATTCCTAAGTATCCTTGATTCCCATGCTCCAGCACGTACAATAAAAACTAGATCAAATACAGCACCATGGCTCACAAAATATACCAAAGCAAAAATCAAAACTAGAAACAGAGCCTGGGCCAGCTGGAGAACAAGCAAAGCCCCACTTGACCATCTAAAATATCAACTCAGGAATGATACAAAAAATCTATTTTACTGGATAAAAAAAGCTTCTACCAAAATCTACAAAAACACAACAACAACCCTCAAAAGTTCTGAGCTGGCTTAAATCAACTACTTTGTCCAAGTCACTCCACCACCCTAACCCCGGCTAACTACACCCATAGCTCCCCAGAGACAATAGCTAGCTCCTTTAATAACTTTTTCACTGAAAAAATCCAATCCCTAGCAAATCAACTAACCCCCTCTAACTTAAACCACATGCCTAATCTACCTAATAATCACCCTGAATTTGGCTTCCAACCAATATCCACTAGTTTTATCAAAACACTTCTAAAAAAATCTAAAACCTACCACCCTCGCTGCTGACCTCCTCCCTGCAGAGTACCTACAAATAGCTGCAGATGCCATTGCATATCCCATATCTATCCTCATCAACAGAACCTTATCCAAAAATGCTATCCCCTCCCTCTGGAAAATATCTCACGTCATCCCACTCCATAAAGGTGGTAGCTCCTCAGACATATCCAACTATAGACCCATTACCATTCTTTCCCCACTAGCCAAAATAATGGAGAAATGTGTACACAAGCAACTAATGCAATACCTTATACAGAATAACTTACTATCCAACTCCCAGCATGGTTTCAGGCCATACCACAGCACCACCTCAGCCCTCCTTTCCTTTACTACTGCCATAAACCAAAACAGGAATGACAATAGGCTAACCTCTGCCCTCTTTCTTGACCTATCAAAAGCCTTTGACATGGTCAACCATGAACTTCTCATTCTTTCACTAAAATCTATTTCCCTCAACAAGCCTGCTATCCAGTGGTTCCAGTCCTACCTGACTGGTAGACAGCAGGCGGTACTATGGCAGGGCAAACTCTACAGCCAGTTACCTCTCACACTTGGTGTCCCTCAAGGGTCCATATTAGGTCCACTACTCTTCTCTATTTTTATCAACAACCTCTAAACTGCTATCCCTAAAGCCACCTGCATCCAATACGCAGATGATTCCACTCTCATCTGCTCAGCCACCTCCCCATCCGACTTGCAAATCTTAACTCAAAATACATTTAACACTATCGAGAACTGGCTCACCAATCAACGCCTACTGCTGAACCCCAATAAAACTAAACTTCTGCTCTTCTCTCCCACTAGTAGATCCACCACACTTTCATTCTCTGTCACATCTAACAATGGTACCACTATTTCCCCAGATAATCACACCAAACTGCTTGGGGTTATCACAGACAATAATCTCAAATTTGACCTACAGGTCAACAAAACCATACAGCCTGTCAATAAGAAGCTTGGATCACTGTATAGAAACAAGACATTTTTAACCCCACTGGCTAGGACTGCAATCACCTGATCACACCTACTCTCTACTCTCTTATATGCCTCGCGTGTACTCTCAAACCTCAACAAAT
>NC_056737.1:1018433071-1018450571 GCF_019279795.1 Protopterus annectens
CCTGTCAACCCCCCCCCCATTGGCCTCCTTTACAAGGTCTGCTGATGTCATCCACATTAGCAGCACTGGCTACCACTCTCATAACAGATAAGCTCTGTGGCTCATGAGATAAGCACTTAGTGCTGTAGTGTACACTACTAAACAGGTAGAGGTTCTAATCCCAATAATAGCAAGTGTGTGTGTGTGTGTGTGTGTGTGTGTGTGTGTGTGTGTGTGTGTGTGTGTGTGTTTATGTAAATATATACCCTTGCAGCAGTATGCCTGTCATACATGTTAAGGGCTTGTGAGTAGCTGCTGGCCCTAAATAGCCCACATCTACCTAGGCATAAATGCTATCCCCCACGACCTACATTTGTAGGTACAGATCACCCAGGTGACACGTATAAGGGTAGCATGCCTTGTCATGGGGTATGTATGCAGGATTATGCTGTTCACCACTATTGCCCCTGACACACTATTTTACCCATACGCACCTAGGTAACCATGCACATATAAAAGCCGTACATTGCTGATGTCTTACTTCCACTTTGCAGCCATGCCATCCTGAGCTGCTGTCCTGCCACTAAGTCTCCACAGCATAGCCACTCAGACCCCTGGAACAGAAACATACAAAGTTCTGAGAGGCACCTGTTAGTCTGCAACAATACTGCCAATCTAACTTCATGCAACAAAGATACAAACACTTTGATGTGTACTCATGAAACATGCCAGCATACAGCACCTGTCATGGCATAACACTACTGCACTACAAAATGTCATGTAATGTAATGTAATGTAGTCACCCTGTGGATCAGACACATATTTGCAAGTCCCTGCATCTATGGTATGGATGGCAAGGATGTGGCACAGATATCATCACATGCATAGGGTGTGGTGTGGGTGTGCCAGATGCCTATGCTGTGCCAAACAGTTGACATTGTGTGTTTGAATCAGGAAGGGATGCTGGTCAGCTGGGCCATAGAGAGGTGCCATGTGTGTCTATTGGTGACCTGCATCTGACAGTGATGTTTGAGCATGTGTGTACATACACAGTCAAGCCATGTGCTGGACCTACATGTGGGTATGCTGGACAGGTGTAGAATGTACATGGCAGAATTGACAGTTCACAATCTCTGGGCACAAACATGGGAACTGTCTCTGCCAGGAGTGCCACTGGCCCCACCATGCCCAGGGTCAGATGCAGTACTAGTCATTGATGGTGACTGGTGTCTGCTGGGCCCGTGTCCATCACAGAACCACCTGGGACAACATGCCCATGGCATGCCATGTCAAGGTTTGGGCAGCACCCTTCTTTCTGTAGTGCTGGGCTACTGCCACTATGGGAGCGTGAGTGTGCAAGGCCACGTGGACTCTTTGTGGATGTTGTTGCTGACCTATGGCCACGTATCTGATGACCTACTCCCACCAAATGTTCTAGCACAATGTGCGGTCAAGGACTGACAATGTGTCACCCCAACGTCCGTCCACTACATCACTGAAATGATGCATGGCATCGCCAATGTGGTGGAGAGAGTCACAGATATCAGACAGTGATCCATCCATGATCCTGAGCATCTATCTGGTGTTGTGTTTTGAACATGCCTGTGCCTCCATGATGGACCAAAACATGCATCAAATGACCCATGATGTGGCACCTGTGGCAGACAGTTGGATGGGCAGCAGTCCTCCTTTGAGCACCCCTGTTAATCTGCCTTTGTGGGATATCACCAGCTCTTTGGCTAAGGCTAGTGTCTGCACTCACTGATGCCATAGTTGCCACACTCTCCTGTTCAATGTCACCACACTCTGAATGTCCGATATCTATGGCCACAGGGGACTGGGTATGTGTGAGCATACTAACTGTGTGTGGGGACAATGGGGAAGAAAGTGGGATGTCAACCCAAGGATAGATTCAGCCCCCAATAACCCCTCCTTTGCCTCACTATGGCCACCATCATCATCAGAGTCCAATGAGACACTGACAACAGGTTGTGAGGGGGACACACTCCAGCCCCTATGGTCACCTGTGAGGAGGAAGATAAAATAAGTACATTACTACCTGCACTATTATGTATGGCAATCCACACACACACATACAGGTGCGGAGCCAAAACTATGTTACACATACCACATCTGATTTCCGATTCCATGCACAACACACAAGCAGACTACAAAACACACAGACAAGAGAGGCCCTTATAACATGCACTGAAGCTATGTCATGTTAATGCTGCAAGCACTATACACCTGTGCGATAAGCAATATGTCAGGGAATGTGATAGACCTACACCTAAAACAGAGTGCACCCGTTTTGAGCATAATATGCCAGTTCTAGTATCACTGCCTTAGGTATATACCATCTCCACATTGTGTGTGAACAGGCATCTGTGAGTGATTGACTCCTGTATAGTAGACTGCATAGACCTTCTCAAAAATAAGTGCATATGTGTTACTGCTCCTGCAAATACACAACTGTGATTACCGATTCAATGCATGTCAGTTAACCCCTCCAAAATTTAACATACAGGTATTGTACTCTGGCTAAGTTGTGCCTAGGGCAAATTGTCAGCAGTTAACATTCATAGGGTATACATGATCCATACAGCAAAAGTAGCACACATACCAGGTACATAACATTGGATTCCGGTCACCCTGACATCCCTATGGAAATGTGAGGCAGACATATTCTTGGCAATACCAAATGTGGCATTGTTACAGTGTAATATGTGCTTATATCAACATGTACAGTAGCTAATGTGATACTGCCTACATTGCTGACATTTTGAGTATGTGTGCTCAACTGTGCAACCCTCCCCCCAATGCAGATATACCTTACACCCTTGTACTGGTATTCAGAGGCTGTGACAATGGCTGATACAGTATTGCACTGATGAACACAGGAAGCTTACCTGGACACTCATCTGCTGTGGATGCTATGACACCCACCTCCACGATGTATGGGGTGATGGATGTTTAGGAACGGGTGGTTGTTCCCAGGTTTGCTAGGAATTCCTCTGTAGCTGAGAGTGGTTGTTCTGCTGCAGGCCCTCTACCAGTGGCAGCATGGTCCCTGGCCACAGTGGCAGCCCTTTTCCATGCAGCATTGACCATATCTGTGGTCCGATGTCGGATCTGCTCATAGGTCCTGTCCTATAGCCCTACATTGTTGACTGCTGTGATGAGGTCAGCCCACAGTGCTACACATTGGTCATGACTGTGGCATGTCCTGGACAGCAGAATGTTATAATGCAGTCTGAGACCATCCAGGATGACATTATTTTCAGCCTCTGAAAATGGTGGGTGCCTCCTTCTATACATCATTTCTGAAAGATAACAAGAGGACGAACACATCACAGGACCAGATACACTGATATCCACTATGTACAGACCCTGCACATCCAAATTGCCCTGCACTATCTACAGCTACCTCCCACACCATACTCCACAGTCTATCAACACACTATGTATGTCGCTATCACCAACATAATAGCAATACCAGTTATGTCCTTGTGTGCCATGACAGATTGTGCTGTATGTCTCCATACCCATAAATGCTGTCTTTTGTGGTGTGTCCCCTGTGGGCAAAGTCTCTCTACTATGTCAAACGGCCACTGTCAGACACATAGATGTGTGTTATTACATGTATGTGGAGACAGTCCAGCAACATCACTGTGCCACAATGACAGACAGCAGTGCAAACCTGCTGTAGTCTATCCTCCCTGTAGGCATCATACCTCTCCAGTACACAGATGTTTGCCAAATGTGTATGTGTGTGTCTGATGTATGTGGTCCTTTTGGCAGACACCTGTGGATGCCTGGCAAGTGGTTGGCCAATAATTGTTGGTTGTTCCCAGAATATGGTGAATCTGGCTGTCACAGTTTGGCCTATGTCCCCCCAGTAATACTGGCTATGACCTGACTTCCTGTTGTAGGGGGTTGCCAGGTATGCTAGCCATAGCTCTCAAGCAATGACATATGAATGTCGACTAAACTGTGACCTAGCCAGAGTACATCAGGGACAGTCATGGACACCTTTACAATGTCTGAACTATTCCTGTGTGACATTCACAGACTGAGAGGTGCTGAATGTCAGTATATCATTTAATACGATAGCTGTTCTACCCTTACTTACTGACAATATATCTACCACATATTCCAGTAGAATTCATACAGGAGTCAACCCATGCAGGAGGGAGCGAGAGGGCCAGAGCTGTGATGTAATTCACAGCAAACACAGTTGAGAGGCATGCCTGTCGCTACATGACATTCCCAAAAATGTACTAAAGGTCTGCTGTTGTAATCCCTATTCTCCATAGCTGCATCCTCCCATCTGTATCCCATTATATGGGGACATGTATTACATACCTGGTAGAGTAACGTAATCCTTTTGTGACGAAATCCTGAAGAACAATGCTTGGTAAATCACAGTCTGTCTTGGTATAGCAAGTTACAGACCTGTTTCCCATTGGCAGTTGCTTGCCTTTTGTAGGTAATGCTCAGTAACAGGTAATAGCATGTGCACCAATCCATCGCTCAGACTTACTAACTGCATCCAAAACAGTTGGGTTGCACTTTCATTAGCCAATGACATAGCATGACAGTGCAATATTTAAGGCCTTCATGTAGGCCTTAGCCCCTTTCTTAGTCTGTGACATGGACATTAGTGTGGAGTCTGCAGCATCGCACAGGGTAGGTACTAATACTGTCCACTGTTGAGATTTATGAGGTATGTCCATAGTTTTGCATGCTATGTTTGGCCATTGTTAATTGACTTTATGATTATCTGGCAGTTCAGTATTCAACATTGTGGGTTGAGGTTAGTAAGGGGGAAAAGACGTGGGTGTCAGACATCATACCCATCAGAATATGCATGCTGCGGCAGTAGCTGCTGGTCTATCAGCTCTGTATGTTTGTAGGGGCAGACTGTGACACATATCCCTGTCACTTGACCTTTGCCTCCATCCCTTTATGCATGGGTGTCATGTGGATCCCTTGTTCTAGCAAACAAGCAGGACAGGTGCTGTAACTCAGAGCCTGGGTTGAGGAATGGTAGTTCTGTAGTGGGTACCATAACATACAGTTGCATATGTTGCAGCCTGCAGCTGCTGCATTTTGCCTAGGACTCATAGTGGGGAGTGTGAACATTTTAGAGGACAGCAAGCTGTATGTGTCACTGAGGGAACATTGTCAGCTCTGTTGTCACAGAAGAACTAGGGTGAGGGTACCTATAACAGTCCATTCAAAGCATGTGGTTAAGATACATCTGTTATGTAACAGTGCCAGTCAGAGAGTAGCAAGCGAGACACAGAAAGGCTATACAAATATATGCAGTGTGTCCATACCTACAGTCCTTTAACTTGCTAATATGTGTAGCAGTGAATCCAGGACTGTGGGTGGTAAAATGTACTGCATGCATGGCATTTAACAGACTAAGCTATTGAGTAACAGCTATAGTAGGTGTATTTGCAAGATATATGTCCATGTTTAGAGTCTGTGACTCAGAAATTGCATTAGCATGTGTTTTCGGATGGGTATGAAGTGTGACACTCAAATATCTGTCATGATTTTCTAACCTCAATCTTTAATGACTTGCCAGTACTTTAGCAGACAGATATGTTTTTGTGAATACCATGCCAAAACTAGGTGGCACAACTGTGGACATTCTGCAACAGTCTGTACAGTTGACAGCTATATCTGCTATCCCAGGTCTCACTACATCCATTAATATTTATTTGGCTGTGTACTGGTGTAGTTTCTGCATCACAGTCCCAAGTAAACTGCCAATTTCCCCATTATATGTACTTACAGTGTGTCAGTGTCAATCAGGATATGTTGGGGGAAACAGGTGCTGTAACTCAGAGCTGAGTAGCTAAAGGGCTGTTTTGTAGCTGACAGTAGCCTGGGTTTAAGATGTGATGGGGTGATTGTTTTGCAGGTGACCCTAACACTGTCAGAAACATATACGATGGATAAGGCAGTTTTAAGCAGGTTTGTGTGGCTCACCTCATAGCTCTGCTTAAACCCATGCTAAAAATAAAAAAAGAAAAGGAAAAATTGGTGATAGGAAATTGGTGAAATGGGGACAAGCAGGTGGAAAAACATACTGAAAGGCAGGTAGGGATGTGCAGGACAGATGTAGGAAAGGACCATAGTTCTCCATTGCTTGTACAGCAACAGCTGTGCAGGTTGTACAGAATTTGGAATTTGGAGCCTCATACCCCAGAGAGATGGGTGAGGGCAACATAACCGTGTTGATTAATTCATGTAATAATTAATTGTGTCCAGTGGATGTGGGTGTGAAATGGAGAGCTATGTATGGGCGGTATTTTTTCGTGGGATAGTTGTCCTTTTTTAAGGAGAGAGTGGAATGTTGGGGAAGTGATATAGGTACATATGGGGGGGTAAGTTGGGTAGGAGAGGTTGCATTTGCAGACAGACAAGACAGACAAGACAGCATACAGAGGTGGTGTGTGGGAAGAAATAGCCAGGGAATTGTTATGGCTAGGCTTGTACAGGCCTTAGGGCTGATAGCCTAGTACCAACCTATGAACCTATGAACCTATGAACATGAGAGGGTAAATACCTTGGATTGGGAGGGTGTCGTGGAATCAGAGATCCATGTGCCCACAGATGGCAGCAGTGTGACTGAGCTCCCAACCCACTGGCAATCAACACTGCTCCTTCACTGGTCCAAAGGTTGCTGTGCTGGAGGCTGGGCACCAGGGCCATCTTGCTCCTCCAGGTTGGTCAGTCTGCCCACAGTCCAGTGCAGGCAGTTCTCATAACCATGATGCACTTTCCTGCACATCATCACCAGTAGCTGATCCTGGGTGATAACCCCCCTCCACCCCCACTCCCAGGGAGGGTAGGGCCCCATCCCCTGAGGTGGTTCCACACATAGGTGATGTAGGGCCAGCGGAGGGGACACCACTGGCTTGGGTTCCAGAAGTGCTGGGACCCGGTGCCACAGCCATCTGAGGTAGGGTAGATGGATCACCAGGAACCGGCCTATCCAGTCGAGCTGTGATGCTAAGGCTTTTCAATGTGTATAGGTTAGTAATGAACATAACATTTAGTTAGTTATAACAGCATGCCAGAATATTGCAAATAGCCCAGTAACATAACATTCCATAGTATATGGAACACAACAATAAGTGAGATAACAGTCAGTATAGTATCAGCATACCTGTAACAGTTACGGCATAAGGCCAACAAGATAGGTAATTCAACATGTTATGTTAGTATGCAACCATTGTATTATATAACAAGGCCTCACAGAGACCAATGACTGGGGTAGAAGCCATGGCCTTAAGCTTAATGCTAAAAAATGTGTCATCATCTCCTTTGGGAAAACTCAGTTCCCACTAATTACCACATCGATGGGAGCCCACTGAACACTGACGGTGTTATAAGAGATCTGGGGACACAGGTTGACAGCAACTTCTCCTTTGACCAGCACATTTCCACTGTGGTCAGAAAGTCCTTCTATGTGGCAAATCTCATTGCCAAGGGTTTTACATCTAGGATGAAAGAAGTCATCATCTCTCCCTACTCCTCCCTCATTAGGCCAATCATCGAGTATAATGCCCCATTTGGCAAGTACCTCACTAGACACATGCAACAGCTGGAAAGGCCACAAAAATACCTCATGAAGAGGATCCTAGGCCTTAAATACATTTCCTACATGGACAGGCAAAAAACTCCAGTTATTCTCTGTCTCATATTGTCTACTAAAAGGTGATCTCTGCTTGACTTGCAAAGCCATGTCTGACCTAGTTCTGTTGGAAATGCCAGATCTAAAGAAATTCCAATCCTTCCACACCACACTCTCCAGATACCTCAACTTCATTATCACAATCATCAGAACATGCTGGAGGGACAGGTTGATAACCCAGGGACTGCCCATGCTATGAAACAGACTTCCCATACATGTCAAGCAGAGCACCTCACTGACCTTCTTCAAGATAAATCTTGATGAGTGGATGGGAAATAGAAAGTTCACTCCGGGGATCACTCCAGTGGCTCTACTTGATAGAGGCACTGGGAACTAACATCGGGTGGCATGCTGCCAGGACACTTTTATGGGCTAGGCTTGTAAAGGCCCCAGGGCTATTAGCCTAGTACATACCTATGAACCTAACAAAAAAAACACAAGGCCCAACATAATGTTTAGAGAACATTTGTTAATAATAAACCATAACTCATGTAAAACAATAATAAATGATGATGAAGATAAGGGGTGGGAAGAGAGAGAAATACAGTCCATTAGTACCAGTATATGCTATATAGTTTGCAACAGTACTGTTAAATACTCTACAGGTCTACCATTTCTTTATGTATAACACTGAACTACAGCTGCTGTAGCACGTACATACCTCTCAAGCTATCTGTATGGGACAGTATGGGCAGAGCTGTAACACCTACATGTACACAGCTACAGCGGACTATTACATGTCAGGGGGATATATATGACTACTACAGTGTACTGTGGACTGATGTAGTGTGACTGTGCTATTGACATAATCATGCCAATGACAGATCTGTGACAGAGGGATTAGACAATGGTGATTACAGTCTGTGACAGTGTGACACTTGAGAGACATGCATCATGTACAGTACAGAGAGTAAACAACTATCATGCCGTCCTTGGCAGGCATGGGGTTAGACTGTCAGCAAACATGCACAGACACACCAGGCACACAGCCATACAAAGATTACACAGTTTATTTATTGTAATATCTTTTATTAGTATTGTACACATTCCTGATCAGTGCTAACAGTTTTTTGCTTCTGAACACACAACGTATTAACCCATAGTAAGGGCTACTGCACCCAATTTACCTGTAATTCCTGTGGGGAGAAAATCTGTTAACAGTACATAACTGATTCAGTAACATTTATTAGTACTTGTCACTGGATTTGAGCCCTGGTCTGTGTCTGACAAAATGTACATCAGACACAGCATTTAACAAACTAAGCTCCTGCTGACTGATGGCTGCCTGATACTTGCCTAGAGCTCACCTGGAAGCAACATATGGCCTGGTATTAGTAGTACAGTAATATACAAAACTGCAGTGACAGTTGAACACACATGCATGGGATTCATGCATGACAGAGATACTAGGTAAATTGTACATTAATACATAGAATACAGGTCTACACAATAAAACAGTGTTACATGGCTAAAATCAGGAAGTGCAACTCCAATAAAAATAAGAATTCTGTCATCAAACTAGACTGGTAACTAACAGGGCTGCTTATGATCAATAAAGCCAATTTCTATGTTACATTAGTCTCCCAGGCAAAAGACAACCATAAGGCCTTCTTCAGCTATGTCAGAACTCTCAAAGGCAGAAAACAGCAAAATGTGCTGAACTGATAGTTAGTTGTGCCACATTCACTAAGATGGGTGATAATATTGAATCTATTGACTGACAAATTCATTTCCAACTTTTACCCACTAATCCAGCCACCCCCCAGGAAATACCCTCAGACATAACCCCTCCAGCTATAAGCACAGACTATATCCTGGCTATATTCACTAAGGCCAAGAACACAGCCAAATGGACCCCAATGATATCAAAGGATGCCTCTTGAATAGTCTAAAATATGACTTATTACTGCCACTGGAATCACTATTTAACTATAGTCTCAAAACAAGCTTTGTTCCTTGAGAATGGAGGACTGCAATTGGCACCCCCCTTCAAAGGGGGGCTATCATCAATAGATCTCAGAAACTACAGAGCCATTAGTCTGACGAGTCTTTTTTGCAAAACTATGGAAAGAATTATCATGGTAATAATCAAAAAAGACATTGGAGACCTCCAGACACCAGATCCATGCCAATATAGCTTCATCAAAAGAAGGTTGGGACTGCTGAACCTCATGGACTTATTTAAAAAAGCCACTAATGCAGTGAATACAGTTAAAATGGTGCATGCTGTCTACCTTGATCTGGCTACAGCATTTGATACAACAACCCACTAATGCATTGAAAAAAAAACAAAAAACTTACAGAACCCCTATATGATGTGTTGAATAACCAGCTTACTCATGGATAGGACCCAGGAGCATAGGATCAGTGAGATAATCTCCACAAAGAGGCTGGTCACCAGTGGATTCCCTCAGGGTTGCACCTCTTTGCCATCTACTTCTTGGAAGTCAAAGTCAATGGCAAAAGCTTCTGCTTGACCAAGTTTGCAAATGATTGCAAATTGAGAGCAGTCAGTGAATGCCCCCAAGATGAAAACGCCCTACAGGAAGATCAAACACAGAGAAATGACTGGTGCCAAAGTCACAGCTTAGACCTTATTGACATGAAATGCATTATACTATGTTTAGAAAAGTCGGGCACCCTGGGAAGCTACATCTTTGATAAAACAGTCCTAAGAATTGACTGATTAGCTAGTCCTTTGGGAATGCATGTAGATAGTAACCCATCCTTCAACCAACATGTGTCTAAGGTTGTAAGAAAATCCCTCTATGTTGCTCAACTTATAAGTAAGGGCATGGCATCTAGGTCTAGTGAAGTCATCATACCACTGCACTATCCCTCATCAGACCTATCATAGAGTATAATGCCCCCTTCAGTGCATATCTGACCAGCCACATACAACAACAAAGGTTCCTTACAAAAAGAAAGCATGGCATGAACACAATGCCCTATGTGGATTTCCTCAGAGCCCTATCGCTATACTTGGTCTCCTAGAGATTACTAAGAGATGATCTATGCCTAGCTTACAAGGCATCCTTAGACCCCACTCTGATGAATATTTTGCACATCCACAAACCAAGCAGTGTCAGAATTGTTACATATAAAGATCTAAATTTTGTGCATGACATAAATAGGACATGTTGGAGAGGGAAAGAGCTGTAGCTCAGAATATTCCCATTCTCTGAAATAGGCTCCCCATCCATGTGAAGCAAAGACCCCTCCATAACATTATTTAAGTTTAATTTGAACTTGTGGATGGGATATAAGAAATTTTTCCTGGTCTGGAGCCTATGTCTCTGACAGTGCCTCAGATGAGCAGGCTGCACATCCCCTAAAGCAATACAGTGTTTTTGCTAACATAACTGTGTAATTCAGGGGCATCATGAACATTTAATAGATCATAATGACTACTGCCAATAGAGAGATGAACACAGTGACAATCTGTGATATGTGCAAAGCCTGACATAGTTCACTCTGCACTTGTCAAAGTCTTCGTTGTGATGGAAATACATACAGGAGAATCAGCTTTTCTTACAGGGGTACAGCCTGTTGTCTATACCAGACTAGTTGCTGAGAAAGTTGGATAGGCTATAAAAACAGTGATTTTTGCCAGTGGATGCTCTGATGGACAGAGGCAGCCACTAATTTGTATCATAAGCAAAAATCACCCCATATAAAAATGTCTACAACATAAAATTTGTGGGTCACGTTTTGGTTGTAAAAGTAGGCTTCTAAAGGCCCAATTGATCATTAGTCTTGTATATAGCTATGAACCTATAAACCTGGTGCCAAAGGACCTACTGCTCAGAACCTTAACCTCTGCACCAACTGCCATGACATATTCCTATTCAAGCAAAAATCTTGGGTGATTCTGATTTGACATTATGAATATTTGTTAGATATGGTATCATATATCCTCTGTCTTAAAGTATAGAAGTGTATGCATTAGTCATAATTGCAATTGCTGTGTCTCTCATTTGGATTATTTCATGTAACTTGGAATAATAATCCACACAGATGTGATGTATTGCTTCTTTGAAATGGATCAGATCAAAACACTCAAAACTAAATGAATGATGTAAAACTGTGACTGCTAGCATTCCTCCTTAGAAACATAGCTATGGTATGCACTGTAAATAGCACAGATTTGCATCATATGTCCTACTTGCATCAAAATTCCTGATGAAAATGCGAACTCTTGCTTTTTCTTTGTAGTTCACTCTTGTAATATGTGCTTTATGTAACCTGTCGACCGTCTGCCTTTTCAATCAATTGGAAAATGTTATTTAGTTAGTTTTCAACGTTAAGCCCCAGACACTAGTAATTTGTTACTATTTTCCTTATTGAGTTTTCAATGTCTTTTCCTACAAGTTAAATCACCTCTCTTCTCCCCAACCACACGCCTGCACATCATCTATACCTACCTACCTACTCATAGCCTAGCTGAACACATATGGTCTGTCCATTTCAAAACATCACATACCTTCCAAAAGGTAACATTTCCTGTATAAACATGTCCTGCAACAACAACAAAAACATTATTTATTTTTTTATGCAGAGCTTCTGTTTATCAGAGACCAGTTGGCATAATGGTTAAGGTCTTCACCTCCCATGCACAAAGACGCAGGCCACAAACGGAGTCCCTCAGGGATTGGTCCTGGGAATGCTCCCTTTCGGGATTTACTTCTCTAATGTCACAGCCAATGTCAATGGCCTCTGGCTGACTAAATTTGCAGATGAGGGCAAATTCGGAGCTGTCATTGAATCCCACACCGACACAAATGTTCTCCAGAAAAGGCTGACACAGACAAACAACTAGGGTCAGAGCCATGGACTAAAACTAAATGCCAAGAAATGCACAATAGTATCCTTTGGGAAGTCATCCACCTCTGGTAACTATTATATTGACAATACTCCCCTAGAAGTTGAACCAGTAGTCAGGGATTGGGAACACACATAGACAGTAATCTAGCCTTTGACCATCATGTGTCTACAGTAGTGAGGAAATCATTCTATGTTGCGCAACTTATAAACACAGGTATGGCATATAGATTTAAGAAAATCATTATCCCACTGTATTTGACATTCATCAGGCCTTTCATTAGGTACAATGCTTCCCCTGGTATGTACCTAACTAGGCATATCCAATAATTGAAACACCCACAGAGGTTTCTCACTAAAAGAATACAGAAAGTCAGCAACATGTCCTATGCAGACCGCCTCAAGGCCCTGTCCCTGTATTCTGTCTCCTACAGGCTGTTGAGAGGAGATATATACTTGGTATATAAGGCATTGTCAGACCCCACTTTGATGGACAACTTACAAAACCACAAAAGAAACAGCACCAGAATTACCCATTCTAAAGACGTAAGCCTTGCCTGTGATATAAATTGGCCCTGCTGGAGATACAGGTATGTATCCCAGAGACTACCCCATCTCTGGAACACGCTCCCGTTCATGTGAAGCAGAGCTCTCTCCATCTCAATTCAAGTGTAACTTGGACAGTTAGATGGGGAGCAGGAAAGTCATCCCTGGTGTGGCACCTATGTCTATAATGGACAGAGGCAGCCTGCAAATGTTTCATCTCCCAGGACTCTACTTGTAAATGTTTCATCTCCCAAGCCCCTGCTTGCACTTATCAAGGGTACCAGAACTTGTCAGAAATTTGGGATGCATGGCTCAGCTTAAGAAGGCCCTTGTGGTCATTAGCCTAGTAAACATCCATGAACCTATGAACAAGTTTCGATCCTGACCTCTGACCAATGCCTATTTGTTCTCCCTGTGTCTCTGTGGGGTTCATCCCACCTCTGAAAAACATGTGGAATGTTTCCATATCAAACTCACCAATTAATGGAGCTGTGGGCAGCAGCACAGACTCTACATGGTGCCCTATAGAAGGAAGAGCCCTACAGACTAACCAGTTTGGGTATCTACTGGTGCCCAGTATCCTCATGACAGGAGAATATGGGTCATAGACTGCACATCTTGGCAGGGCTGGCTACTCAATGGTGTAAAATATGGCTCTAGGTTATGCGGTCATGCTGACTAATGTTGCCAGACATGGGTAGTTACCGGTGATAAGTGGGTTGAGGAGGTGTCTAGTTGCCCAGCCAGGATTTCCTGTGATAGCTCTGTTGAGCAAAAACTGGACATAAAACCAATCAACCTGTCAAACATAAACTGAGAATTGCTACACCTAATGTAGGTTCACTGACCACTTGAAATAATGGTAAGGAGAAGGCTGGACATCCTGAATCCTATGTACCAAAGAGACAAGATGGACGGGCAGTGCAGCAAAGCCACTTGGCATGGGCCCCAGAGTCTAGTACTCAGGAGGAAGACAGACAAATGTTGTGGGAATTGTGGTGAAAGAAAGGCTTCAGAAGGCAGTGAGGGATATGATTAGAATTAGTGACAGATTCATGGCAAACAGAAAAGAGAGCATTCAGACACCAGTTGCAGGACTTACTAGAGAAAGTAGAACACAAATTGGTGTTGATAATGGGTGACTTGAATGCACATATTGGGACAGACAAAACAGGTTATGAAGACTGCCTGGGTCCTCATAGGTGGGGCAACAGGAATAAAGCAAGAGAGGCCATTCTAGACTTCTGTCTGGAAATTGGCTTGATAGTAGCCAACACATGGTTCAGAAAGAGAGACAGTCACAAGATCAAATAAAAGAGTGGCCAACATGCAACATAGGAAGGGCTCTGAGGTCAACAGAGACCAGGCTGAAGACCTGACTGAAGAGAAAGTACAACGGTTCAAGGAATTATTCAGGGGTCTAGTACTCCAAGAAGAGGAGGAAATGGGTGGAGTTGAAGAAGAATGGCAGTGCCGCAAAACGGCATGTGTGAGGACAACAGAACTGATATGTAGCTAAGCTGGGTATGGAAATAAGGTACATAAGGAAAGCTGGTGGTGGAATGCAGAAGTCCAGAAAGTAATCAAAAGAAAGAAGGAGTGTAGAAAAAAGTGGGAGACAGAAAAGACTGACCAGGCTAGGAAGGACTACTGGTTGGCTAACAAAGAAGCTAAGAAAGAAGTTGCAATAGCAAAGAATAGGGCATCAGAGGCACTGTACCAACTTCTGGAAAGTGACTCAGTAAGGGGCACAAAGAAACTATATCAGGCTGCAAGGCAAAGACAGAAAGATAAAGAAGATGGTTAGTCATCCTCTATAAGCAATGCCAGCAACAACCTGCTCACCAGTCCACAGAACATCAAAGGCAGATGGAAGGAGAATTTCCAGTAGCTTCTGAATGAAGAAAACCCACAGAAGCTGTACTGCCCCAGAAACAACCTACAATGAGAGAAGAACAGGAGCCCCCCCCCCGAAAAAGTAAAAATAACACTAAGGAAATGAAGTCAGGGAAAGCAGCAGGCTCAGATGAGGTCACAGCAGATATGATAAAGGTGCTGGGTGAGATAGGGGAGGAAATGGCTCCTGAGAGTATTCACAGCAAGGCGTATCCCAGATGACTGGAGAATAAACATAATCATGCCAGTGTACAAGAACAAAGGGGACATCCACACATCTGGGCAGTACAGAGGCATCAAACTCCTGTCACATTGCATGAAAGTTCTGGAAAGGATGATTGATAAATGGATACACAGAGTAGTAGAAAGTAAGATGGGAGAATTTCAGATTCAGATCAGGATGCAGCACAACTGACCTGATGTGTGCATTAAGACATACAATTGAGAAGAAGCTAGAGATGAGGAAAGAGTCCAACTGGACATTCCTAGACTTGGAGAATGCATATGACAAGGTCCCAAGAAAGCTGATTTGGGCAGTACTGCGGTGGTTGGAAGTCCCAGAAACATTGGTAGAATTAGCGCAGGCTATGTATAAAGACCCAATGAGTCAAGCACAAACAGTTTTTGGTCTCGCAGAGGGGCTCACAATGGGAGTGAGTGTGCACCAGGGTTCAGCTCTGAGATCACTGCTGTTCATACTGATGATGGATTACATTAGTAAACAGGTCTGAGGGGACAAATCAACAAAGTTGTTGTATGCAGACGATGTGGCATTACAGACAGATTCTTCAAGAACTTCAGCAAAGGATAGGGGAATGGAATGCAAAACTAAAGGCACATGGAATGAAACTATGTAGAGATAAGATGGTGGCAACGGCAGCAAATTGAGGACATCAGAAGAAGCTGAGAAATGAGATACAGGGGAAGATGGTGGAGTAGGTAAACAGCTTCAAGTATCTGGGAGGGTTAAGGAGAAGGGAAGTCTGAATGAGGCGGTCAAAGCTAGAATCAGAGGGGTATGCAGACAACTGGTATAGAGTCTCACATGTAATCTATGACAGAAAACAGACTGTGGTGGATTGGACACATACAGAAAAGCAGAAGACAATCTGGTGAAGAAAATTTGAGGCAGACAGGAAAAAGGTAAAAGGAAACAAGGATGTTCAACAAAGAGTTGGATGCATTGTGAGAGAATATCTGCGATAGTCAGCCATGAGTGTCAAAGAAGGCAAGAGTTCGGCATTGACCAGAGAGAGATGGTGACAGTTAAGACAACACCCCCAACTCCATATAGAAAATGGGAAAAAGGGGGCCGATGATGATGATGATGATAATTATAGCTTTTATTTACTGAGAAAGTCCGATTGGGTGGTAGTACCATTTTCAGCGAAGGCCTGAGGAGACAGTTATACAAGCCTTAAATAATAAAAGTACATATATATATATATATATATATATATATATATATATATATATATATATATATATAAATATATATATATACATAAATGGACTAGTAATGATAGTAATGATATGGCAGTTAATTACAAAAATAATACATGTACATATATAGCATAGTAAATGTGCATACACAGAATAATAAATGGACATACATAGCATTGTAATGATATTACAGTTAATGAAAACACAGTAAATGCTAATATTAAGCTTATAGGAGTCTAGTTACTTTCAAAAGGAAAGCTCATATTTTCATATGAAAGCTCACCTCATCAAAGAGAATAAATGCACCTGTTTCAGAGAAACAGCTTGATTATTCTCAATAATCTACATTCCATAATACTTTCTCAGAGCAATGATTTCAATGGCCTATCTCTTTATAAATGAACATCCACTGATTCTCAGGACATTTAGTCCAGTTCTTACTCTCTACCTCGCTTCCTGTTCACTCTGCCTGAAAAAGCCACACTCAGTAGTTAGCAAACAGTTTATACTAATTCACTGCTTTTCCCTTAAATCTTATGTTCTTGTCCTTATCATAACCTGCAAGACACCCTGTATCCTCAGAAAGTATTTCTCTATTTCACATCCTCATTCACCCCTCTCTTTCCTAAGGATTCAGGGAGATTCTATCTGCTCATGGAAACTGAGTTCCACAAGAAAGTCAATGTACCTGAAACTGAGAAAATGTGATTCCGATGCAGGTATGAGCACAATGAGCAGCATCTTACTAACGGCTCATTAGCATATCTCTGAATCACCCTGTTTAATACGCACCTTACTAATGGATCATTAGCATATCTCTGAATCACCCCTGTTTAATACGTACCTTACTAACGGCTCATTAGCATATCTCTGAATCATCCCTGTTTAATACGCACCTTACTAATGGCTCATTAGCATATCTCTGAATCATCCCTGTTTAATATGTACCTTACTAATGCCTTATTAGCATATCTCTGAATTATCCCTGTTTAATATGCACCTTACTAACGGCTCATTAGCATATCTCTGAATCATCCCTGCTTAATACGCACCTTACTAACAGCTCATTAGCATATCTCTGAATCATCCCTGTTTAATACG
>NC_056737.1:1018455571-1018485571 GCF_019279795.1 Protopterus annectens
CTGAACCTACAAATGTTCATCTGTTTTATCCTGACCAGACGAGCGACACTATTTGTATGAGTAGTGGTACTATGTGCATGTGTAGTGTTGGGTGGGTTGACAACCTCTTCTGTGTTATTGCTTTGAGTGTGAGAGAGCATGGATTCAAGATGCTTGGTGTAGATACTTTTCTCACACTCTGTAGTAGAGTGGGTTCTTAGTAGAAGGTTGTTGGTGTACATGAGCCAATTGCAACACTGCAACTAGAGACACAAGTCAACAAGGTTGGCAGGAGAAACAAGGGTGGTGCAACTGTCCATAATGTTTGTTTGAAGATTGTTGTCACTGGGGGGATTTTTAGGATCAATCAAGGAGGAGCACAGTGGATGGATATTTCTGCCTGGGGTATTTTTGTTGGTAATTTAGTAGGTTTCAGCTCATTAGGAAGTATTTGACTGGGAAAGTACTATGGCTGAGAGCTACACTAATGTGTTACAGCTATAACTAAGGGAAAAACTATTTAATTAATATGTCCAGATATGGTACACAATTGTATGGCAGTATGCAATGTTGTGCAATGCACAAACAAGCAGAAACCTATTCAAATGCATGGCCTAAATACCAGAAGCTAAAAACTTGAAAAAAAAAAACTTTAAAAGGGTTCAAAAGGCCAATGACAATGATTATTCCAAGCCCTAGACCAACCACCCTTCACCAGACAGGTTCCAATCAGCACACTCCTCTCACTAGAATGCAGAAAGGCCCCTTACAATCCAAGATGGCCTGTAAAATGTGCTCAGAACAAACAGCCACTAAAAACAGACCAAGTGCATAAAACCTGTATCTAGACTATGTTATAGCTACTGGCTATCCTAGTTTTGGTGGGAACCACTGGACAACATTGAACACAGCAGGAAAAACAGCAGTGAGACCCTAAAAACATGTTTAAAACAGCAGAAAATCAACAAGGAGGCTCTAAAGAATGTTTTAAACAGCTAACAAATCAGTTATTATAACACTGCTTGGTGGGAAATCCAGAACAAACAGAACAGATTGGTTTGCAACAGTGAAAAACTTCAGCAAATACGTAAACGGTGAAAATAGTAAAAAGACGTTAGTAAGCACTGAAAACAGCAATAAACTGTGATTTAACAGACACAGTAAGCAGACAACTGCAGTCCAACAGTACATAAGCACAGTATTAAAGTAGGGAGAGGGCAATAAAAAAGTTCAGTAAACAGTATAAATAAGCAAAAAAAAAAAAAAAAACAGGCAACTTATGTTTGTTTGGAAGCTCAGAAGCTTCGAGTCATCTGGTATCTCAGCTCAGTACAAACAAGCAGAAACCCATTCAAATACAGGACTTAAATACCAGAAGCTATAAACTTGAAAAAAAAACTTTAAAAAGGTTCAGAAGGACCTATGACAGTGCTTATTCCAAGCCCGAGACCAACTACCTTCTCTACTACCAACTACCACTGCCTTCTCTTTTTCTCCTGTACCTACCTCCAACATAAAAAAAACTCTTAACTAAACTCAAGCCCAACAAATAAGCAGCAGACAACCTCCCAAGTGAATACCTACAAATCTCAGCTGATGCTCTGGCCTACCCAGTATCCATCTTGATTAACCAATCTCTGTCAGAAAGTTACGTTCCCACACTGTGGAAAGTATCACATGTAATTCCCCTCCACAAAGGCGGACCCTCCACAGAACTAACCAATTACCGCCCCATAGCTATTATCTCTCCACTCTCCAAAATACTAGAGAGATGCATACACTCTCAGGTCTCAGACTACCTCCTTACTAACAACCTCCTTTCCAATACTCAGCATGGTTTCCGGCCAAACCATAGCACCACCACTGCCTTATTCTCCTTTACTAACACTATCCTTGAGCATAAAAACAATGGCTATCTCTCCTCTGCTACTTTCTTAGACTTATCTAAAGCATTTGACATGGTCCCACACAAACAACTTATCTCTGTTCTCAATAACCTATCCTTCTCACAATCAGTCATCAACTGGTTTCAGAGTTACCTGTCTGACCACCAACAATCCATTGTATGGCAGAAAGACATATCTTCCCAACTACCTGTCTCCATAGGGGTTCCCCAAGGATCCATCCTTGGACCCCTACTCTTCTCTATTTTCACCAATAATCTAGCCTCTGCCAGCAAACATGGCACACTCATACAATACACAGATGACTCAACCATCATCTGCTCAGCCCAGTCCCTACCCAAACTGCAAAAAGTCACACAGGAATTTTCCTCTGTTGAAACTTGGTTATCCGATGCCCAATTAATACTCAACCCAAACAAAACTAAACTACTCATATTCCAACCCACCAAACATACTCAAAACAACTCTCACTTTAACATCACAGCAAAAGACAACACCACTATATACCTAACTGAACACGCCAAATTGCTAGGAGTGGAAATAGACAATAAACTAAAATTTGACATTCACATATCCATCACCATAAAAAAAAGTCCACAAAAAACTAGGAGCGTTATACAGAAATAAGCAACGTCTCACCAAAGCAGCAAAGATTTCAGTAGCAAATTCTCACCTTATCTCCACCCTACTTTATGCCTCTCCAATATATACCAACCTAAGGCAATGCGATCTAAACAAGCTAGAGACCTGCTACAACAAAATCGCCAAATTTGCCACAGGGGCATCCTACCATAGTCACCACTGTCTCTCACTTGCTGAACTGGGCTGGCTTGAACTCCCTCGCCTCCTTCAATGGTATTAACTCTCACTCACCCACAAACTAGTAAACCATCCACTAAATGTCCCATCCCTCCAGAATCTACTCCAACCCTATCGCACCACCAGACCACTAAGATCCAGCAACAAAAATCACTTACAGATCACTAAAGCCAGTAACTCTGCTGGTGAAGCACTATTCTCTTGCGCCATAGCCAAATTATGGAACTCCCTCCCACCCACAATTACCTCCATACCATCATGCACCCACTTCAAAACTTTACTAAAAGCGCACCTAAAAACATGCTGGCCCTGCCCTTGCAACTCCCACTCTAATATCACCCACCCCATCCAACCACTACCTTTCTTTCCACTCCACTAACTACCTTGATTATAGCAAGCTCAGATGCTCATAAGCCTAGTACTTATTATACAGCAGGAACTTCTTATTGTAACATTTGTTAATGTCTGTTATGTACTTCACAGATAAAGATTCTAGTTGTCTACTGATGTACTATGTTCTTCATCTGTAAATATGTTGTAAGTAATTGCTATGTAAATCGTTAATCGCTATGTAATCCAATGTAACTACTGTTTGTTTATTTTAACTGTGGAGATTTTCTCCCCGGGCCTCCACTGAAAATGGATCTACGTCCAGTCGGACACTCCCGGTCAACAAATATAAATAAATAAATAAATAAATAAACTACCCTTCACCTGGCAGGTTCCAGTCAGCACACTCCTCTCACTAGAATGCAGAAGGGCCCCTTTCAATCCAAGATGACCTGGAAAACAGCTCAGAACAAACAGACCCAGATGCAGCAAACCTGTATCTGGACTATGCTATAGCTACTAGCTACCCTAGCTTTGGTGAAACACTAGACAATGTTTAACACAACAGAAAAATAGCAGTGAGACACTAAAAAAGTTTAAAACAGCAGAAAATCAGCAAGAAGACTAATAATCTAGCCTCATTCTCAGAGACACTAATTAAAAATCTGCAAAAGCAACAGAGACCTCCAAAACAGACATCCAAGCAACCTCCACCCCCCAACACAAGCCATGAAATGCATACTTCACAAAATCAGTGTGCCACACAATCACAGCCCTTAAGGCAAAATAACATACCCAACACACTAGTAATAGGTGACTCTATAGTTAGGCACACTGACGTCCCACTCACTAGGCTGAACAAGGAGAAGGCTACTGTTAGCTGCCTGTTGGGTGCCAAGATCCGCCACATAACCCAAGCACTCAGGTCACTCCAGAACAAGTGCAAATATGACTTTGTCATTGTCCATGTTGGTGTGAATGACCTGAACCATACCTCCCTGGACTACATGAAAAGAGACATGGAGGAGCTCTCTGATCATGCAGCCCAGGCCAGTATGACTGTGAGTAGCATCCTGCCATCACCAACAATGATGCCACGATATAGAGAATAAATTATCAATTGGCTAAGCTTCTGGTGTCATTCAAAGGGGATCCAGTGTCTGTCAGCCTGGGATGACATGCTCGACAAGCCATGCTGCTTTGCTAGAGACGGCTTGCACCTGTCACCCTTAGGCTTTCAAATACTGGCCAAGGCTCTTGCTACCCCCATAGTGCCTTTTTTTAGGCAAGGCTCAAAAGACAAACCCACCTCCATAGGTATCACAAGGAATAAGAAACTAAGAGTAATGCTACTCAATGCCAGAAGTCTAAACCTCAAAATGCACGCACTCAAGGCACTCCTCAGTACGGAGAAAATCGATATATGTGCAGTAACAGAAATCTGGTTTAAGTTTCCAGAGAGCATCCCAGTACTACTAGCCTACAACTCATACCATACATTTTGGCCACAAAACCCAGACCGAAATACAAAAGGCAGGGGAGTATCCATATTCATCAAAGATACCCACACCTCCAGATTAGTGGCACAGTACGATGCTTTAGAGATCATCCACGTGCAACTAACAATGGGCAAAACTGCTATTCAAATTATAGCTTGCTACAGATCACCCGCCAAGTCCCAGGACCCCCACGCCACATTCCTGGAAACACTGGGAAACATAAAGGTCCTACCAAACACCCTGAAATTGGGTGATTTAAATTACCCAAACAATAACTGGGACAACTACTCAAGTACAAACTCCCTTGCCCAACATTTTCTAGAATTTATAAACTCAAATGCCCTGGATCAACTGGTCAACAACCTCACCAGAGGTGACAACATATTGGACCTGGTCATCACCAACATGGGCGACCGGTATTCCACACTGGAGATCAACTCCTTGCTGGTTAGATCTGACCATAAACTAATCAGTCTGGATATCCACATTCCGCCTCCACCTCTGGTCAAAGAAACCACCATGAAAAACTTTTCAAAAGCAAACTTCACGTTACTTAAGATCGAGGTGAAAAGTTTCAAAGCCCCCATGCCAAAGGAAAGCACTGTCCAAGCTGCAAAATCATTTACTAATGCACTCTACGGGCACCTACAAGAATGCATGGATGGTGCTATACCAAACAAGACCAAGACTCACTCCTCCAAGAAAAGGAAACCAGTCTGGTGGACCCCTGCCATAAACAAGCTACACAATAGAAGGAGGAAACTAGTACAGAAAAAGAGTAAAATCCTAAGAAGGGAAGACATTCCTAATCAGTATCAGCAAGAAACTACGTTCCATCATAAAATCATCCAAGGCGAGCTTCGAAAGAAAAATTGCCATGGACTCCAAAGATAACCACAAGGCATTCTTTAGCTATGTCAAGAATCTAAGTGGCAATTCTCAGATCTGCTCAGAGTTAGTGCAGAATGGCACAAAATGCACTGAAACTACCGATATAGCCAACATCCTTGCACACAGGTTCAGGGCAAACTTCACCCCCCCCATCTCCAAAAGTGCCCATATCTATACCAGAAAAATGTAGTGCCCCTGAAATCACAGACAATCAGGTTAAAACAGCCCTCTCCAAATCCAGAAACACAGCATCAATGGGAGCGGACGGTGTCCCAGGCTGCATCCTACACGAGCTCAAAGATGAACTAACCCCTCACCTAAACACGCTGTTTAAACTCAGCCTCTCCACAGGCTATGTGCCCACAGAGTTATTCCACTCCACAAAGGTAGAGCCACAACGGACTCCGGGAACTATCGCCCTATAAGCCTGACTAGCTTGGTCTGCAAAGCTATGGAGTGCATCATCATGGATCTCATTAACAGAGACATTGGGAACCTCCAAATGCTGGACCTTACCCAGTTCATCTTTGTTAAGGGCAGATCATTTATTTATTTATTTTACATTTGTTGACTGGGCTAGTCCAACTGGATACATGTCCATTTTCAGTGGAGGCCAAGGGAGAAAAGCTCCACATTCCAGAAAAAAGATCACGATAACATAAGTACATTACAAGATGTAACAAATTTAACTAGTAAATACATTTTAGCTAACAGAATACTAGTAAATACATTTTAGCTTAGGAGTAAGGAAAAAGGATTCTAAGCTAACAAATCATGTGTGGATATACATACAACCAAAAACAGTAGGTAAGTAACATTGAGCACTATTTGAACTTTCAGTTGGTTTTACAGACAACGATGTCAATAGAAAAGGAATAGCTAGTTTTGTGTGAGTGAGAAGAATAGGGTCAAGGAAGTTAGTCTGGGTTTGCACAGGGGCATAGCCAGTGTGATTTAAGGTATGGTTTGAGCTTGGATTTAAATAGGGTAGTAGAACGTAGGGAGGTAAGATCAGTAGGGAGGGAGTTCCAGGTTTTACCCATCGTGTTAGAGAATAAAAAATCTCCAGCCAGGTTGTTGGTTTTACATATCTTTACCATTATTTTGTTTGAAGAGCGCAGGGTTTTCAGGTTATTGTAGGGGGTGATTAGATTGGTTAGTATTGGAGTAGACGTAGGATGGAACAGTATCTTATAGGCAATAGTTAGCTGGTTTGATAGGATAAGATTTGGTAATTCTAACCACCCTAGTTGATTAAGATTGTTACAATGATGGGTTCTATAGGTAGAACCAGTTGCAAATCTAGCAATATTATAGTAGGAGCTAGCCAGCTTGTTCAGATTGCTTTTGCATAGTTTGGTATAGATTGGGGAAGCATATAGCAGGGTTGAGATAAGGTGGATCCGGGCAATAGTGGTCCTTGCTAGTGGGGTAAGAAAGGGTTTGATCCTATAAAGGGAGCCTAGTTTTTTGTTTACTGTTCTTATAGTGTTGTTAATATGTGGCTCAAAGGTGAGGTGGTTGTCAATTAGTACTCCAAGTAGTTTTGTAGTAGAGTCTGGAGATATGATTGTAACATTGCTAGATGTGATTGTGAAATGTAGTGGGGGGGCTCTGCGGGTGGGAGTAAATAGTAGCATTTTTGTGTTTTTTGGGTTCAGAATAAGACATAGTTGAAGGAGCCAATTCTCTACTGTGTTAAATGTGTCTTGGGTTAGGGAATGCAGTTGTGAAAGTGAGGAGGCTGAGCATATTAGTGTAGAATCACCCGCATATTGGATACAGGTGGCTTGAGGCAGAGCAGTGTGTAGGTCGTTAGTAAAAATAGAAAAGATCATGCCTCCTAAACCTGGTGGACTTCTTTGAGACAGTTACCAAGGCATTAGACGAGGGAAAGGAGGTCCACACAGCCTACCTAGACCTCACAAAGGCCTTCGACACCATTCCCCATTCTGGTATTATAGACAAGCTCACCAGCCTGAACATTAACCCCTACGTCACGAGATGGGTTGCCAACTGGCTCATGGACAGAACCCACATGGTAAGAGTTGCAGGAGCTAGGTCTGACTCTAAAACGGTTACAAGTGGCGTTCCCCAGGGCTCAGTCCTATGACCCCTCCTGTTTGGCATATACTTCTCAGAGGTACAGGCAAGCACAAGAGGACTATGGCTAACCAAGTTCTCAAACGACTGCAAACTAGAGGCTATAACTGACTCTCCGTCTGACACAGACATCCTCCAAAAGGGTCTCACTAAAACAGATACCTGGTGTCAAAACCATGGCCTTAAGCTAAATGCCAAAAAGTGCATAGTCATCCCCTTTGGAAAAAACAAAGTATCCACAAACTACCACATAGGTGGTAGCCCCCTAAATACGGAAGATGTAATAAGGGATCTGGGGACCCAAGTAGATAGTAACCTCTCCTTTGATAATCACATTGCCAAAGTGATTAGAAAATCCTTCTATGTGGCCCACTTAATCAGAAAAGGGCTTGCATCCAGATTGAAAGAGGTCATTGGGCCCCTCTATGCATCACTCATCAGACCCATCATAGAGTGCAATGCCCCATATGGGATGTACCTTACAAGACACCTGCAACAACTGGAAAGACCACAGAAGTACCTCACCAAGAGGATCACTGGCCTCAAGCAGATGCCCTATGCAGCTCAACTGAAGAAACTCTAGCTATACTCGGTTGCATACCGCCTACTCAGAGGTGATCTCTGCCTGACATACAAGGCCATGTCTAACCCAGAATAGTATGTATAAAAGCAGATCATTTTATCTTTTTCTTTATCTGAAGAAGGGTTATCCCGAAAGCGCTTATCTTGTGATTTTATCAATAAAAGTTTTATACGCTGCCAGCAGTGTCCAACGTTGTTTTCCTCATATCTTCTTCGTTTCTACTTTGTTTGGACTTCAGCACTCTACTGGTTATTGGTCTCATCAGTGCCCACAGAGTTATTCCACTCCACAAAGGTAGAGCCACAACGGACTCCGGGAACTATCGCCCTATAAGCCTGACTAGCTTGGTCTGCAAAGCTATGGAGTGCATCATCATGGATCTCATTAACAGAGACATTGGGAACCTCCAAATGCTGGACCTTACCCAGTTCATCTTTGTTTAGGGCAGATCATTTATTTATTTATTTTACCTTTGTTGACTGGGCTAGTCCAACTGGATACATGTCCATTTTCAGTGGAGGCCAAGGGAGAAAAGCTCCACATTCCAGAAAAAAGATCACGATAACATAAGTACATTACAAGATGTAACAAATTTAACTAGTAAATACATTTTAGCTAACAGAATACTAGTAAATACATTTTAGCTTAAGAGTAAGGAAAAAGGATTCTAAGCTAACAAATCATGTATGGATATACATACAACCAAAAACAGTAGGTAAGTAACATTGAGCACTATTTGAACTTTCAGTTGGTTTTACAGACAACGATGTCAATAGAAAAGGAATAGCTAGTTTTGTGTGAGTGAGAAGAATAGGGTCAAGGAAGTTAGTCTGGGTTTGCACAGGGGCATAGCCAGTGTGATTTAAGGTATGGTTTGAGCTTGGATTTAAATAGGGTAGTAGAACGTAGGGAGGTAAGATCAGTAGGGAGGGAGTTCCAGGTTTTACCCATCGTGTTAGAGAATAAAAAATCTCCAGCCAGGTTGTTGGTTTTACATATCTTTACCATTATTTTATTTGAAGAGCGCAGGGTTTTCAGGTTATTGTAGGGGGTGATTAGATTGGTTAGTATTGGAGTAGATGTAGGATGGAACAGTATCTTATAGGCAATAGTTAGCTGGTTTGATAGGATAAGATTTGGTAATTCTAACCACCCTAGTTGATTAAGATTGTTACAATGATGGGTTCTATAGGTAGAACCAGTTGCAAATTTAGCAATATTATAGTAGGAGCTAGCCATCTTGTTCAGATTGCTTTTGCATAGTTTGGTATAGATTGGGGAAGCATATAGCAGGGTTGAGATAAGGTGGATCCGGGCAATAGTGGTCCTTGCTAGTGGGGTAAGAAAGGGTTTGATCCTATAAAGGGAGCCTAGTTTTTTGTTTACTGTTCTTATAGTGTTGTTAATATGTGGCTCAAAGGTGAGGTGGTTGTCAATTAGTACTCCAAGTAGTTTTGTAGTAGAGTCTGGAGATATGATTGTAACATTGCTAGATGTGATTGTGAAATGTAGTGGGGGGGGCTCTGCGGGTGGGAGTAAATAGTAGCATTTTTGTGTTTTTTGGGTTCAGAATAAGACATAGTTGAAGGTGCCAATTCTCTACTGTGTTAAATGTGTCTTGGGTTAGGGAATGCAGTTGTGAAAGTGAGGAGGCTGAGCATATTAGTGTAGAATCACCTGCATATTGGATACAGGTGGCTTGAGGCAGAGCAGTGTGTAGGTCGTTAGTAAAAATAGAAAAGATCATGCCTCCTAAACCTGGTGGACTTCTTTGAGACAGTTACCAAGGCATTAGACGAGGGAAAGGAGGTCCACACAGCCTACCTAGACCTCACAAAGGCCTTCGACACCATTCCCCATTCTGGTATTATAGACAAGCTCACCAGCCTGAACATTAACCCCTACATCACGAGATGGGTTGCCAACTGGCTCACGGACAGAACCCACATGGTAAGAGTTGCAGGAGCTAGGTCTGACTCTAAAACGGTTACAAGTGGCATTCCCCAGGGCTCAGTCCTATGACCCCTCCTGTTTGGCATATACTTCTCAGAGGTACAGGCAAGCACAGGAGGACTATGGCTAACCAAGTTCTCAAACGACTGCAAACTAGGGGCTATAACTGACTCTCCGTCTGACACAGACATCCTCCAAAAGGGTCTCACTAAAACAGATACCTGGTGTCAAAACCATGGCCTTAAGCTAAATGCCAAAAAGTGCATAGTCATCCCCTTTGGAAAAAACAAAGTATCCACAAACTACCACATAGGTGGTAGCCCCCTAAATACGGAAGATGTAATAAGGGATCTGGGGACCCAAGTAGATAGTAACCTCTCCTTTGATAATCACATTGCCAAAGTGATTAGAAAATCCTTCTATGTGGCCCACTTAATCAGAAAAGGGCTTGCATCCAGATTGAAAGAGGTCATTGGGCCCCTCTATGCATCACTCATCAGACCCATCATAGAGTGCAATGCCCCATTTGGGATGTACCTTACAAGACACCTGCAACAACTGGAAAGACCACAGAAGTACCTCACCAAGAGGATCACTGGCCTCAAGCAGATGCCCTATGCAGCTCAACTGAAGAAACTCTAGCTATACTCGGTTGCATACCGCCTACTCAGAGGTGATCTCTGCCTGACATACAAGGCCATGTCTAACCCAGAATTGATGGACATGCTCCACCTAAAGAAAACCATATCCCCTCGAGCCACATGCTCCAGGAATCTAAACCTCATCACAACAATAAATAGGACATGCCGGAGGGATATATTCCTGTCCCAGAGATTTCCCATGCTCTGGAACAAGATTCCAATCTACATTAGGCAGAGCTTCTCACTAACCCTCATCAAGGGAAACCTTGATGAGTGGATGGGAAACCGAAAGTTTACCCCAGGGATCACTTCAATGGCTCTGTTGGACAGAGGCACAGGAAACTAATCTAAGGGGGCGGTGAAAGCCAACCCATTCCGGCTAGGCTTATAAATGCCTTCGGGCAGATAGCCTAGTACCTACCTATGAAACTATGAACCTATAATGCTTTAAACAGCTAACAAATCAGTCATTATAACATTGCTTGGCAGGAAAACCAGAACAAGCAGAACAGATTGTTTTGCAACAGTGAAAAACAGCATCAAATACTTAAACAGTAAAAACAGTAAAAAGAGTTTAGTAAACAGTGAAAACAGCACTAACATGTGATTTAACAGCCACAGTACAGCAGGTAACTGCAGCACAACAGTGTAGATTTTACTGCACAGTATATAAATACAGTATAAAAGTAGGTGCCAGGTGATAAAAAGTGCAGTAAACAGTATAAATATGAAAACAATGGGCAACTTATGTTTTTATTGGAAGTTCAGAAGCCTCTAGTCCTCTGGTATCTCAGTTCAGAGTTTTGGCTGCTAGCACCTCAGTTCAGCTCATTACAAACAAGCCTATATGCATGCTGTAACACACACACACACACACACACACACACACACACACACACACACACACACACACACACACACACACACACACACACACACACCACACTCTCCCAGACATTCCCCCATATATTCCACAACCAGTCTTTCACATCCAACCACCACACATTCACAAAAATGTACACACACTCACACACACAAGCACACATGCACACACGTACACACACGCACACATGCACACACGCACATACGCACTCACGCACTCACTCACACACACACACACACACACACACACACACACACACACACACACACACAAACTCTCACAAACACACACACGCACATGCACACGCACACACACATGCACATGTGCACACACACACGCGCACACACAAACACACTCACACACACTCACACACACACACACACACACACACACACACACACACACACACACACACACACACACACACACACACACATACACACACACCACACTCTCCCAGACATTCCCCCATATACAAAAAATTCAGAGCCAGGTAGTTGAATGTGAACAGATCTAGTATTAATAACTATTGTACTAATATACTGGGGTCTATTGTCATTCTTGATTCCATTGTCATTTTCAATTCAGCAAGGGTTCACTGTATGTTTATCCAATTATAGCTAATTTACATTGGTATATACACATATTATTTTACTTGGGGGTCCCACTTGTTGCTTGATGACTATATATTCACCATCTTGAGTTTTTTGACACAGTTATTCAATGATAGGGAAATAACCTTTGGGCCTGGCATATTGAGTCACTACCTTTGACTCTACACCTGGACCATAATACAATACAATATTTGATCCATGTTACAATATATTCTTTACCAATTGCCTTGCTCTCTATATACCTATTTATATTTCTCAGTCCTATACTCCTCTACGGGTCCTTATATTATTTTTATTTTTGACAATCGTTTCAGTGCTTTGGCCTGTATAACTTTTATATTACAAAATTTGGTTATATCTTTGGATCAGTTAAGTGTCATCCAAAATTGAGTCTTTCTATCTCCGGTTTGTTGACTAGTTTATGATTATTGGTAGTATATTCTGTCATTTTTCATAAATCAACCAGGATTTTTTCTCTCAGTGTTCCGCTTTTGAATAAATTGGATGCAGGTGGTTCTTAGGATACTTTTTCCTGTTATGGTCCATTTATATTTGTGTACACATCGACATGGTTGTTTGTGAGCCATTATTGTCGGTGTCATGGATTTTTCCAGTTTCATTCGGGGGCTGGTTTCTGATAGAGAGGACCTCGAGGTCTTTGGACTAGGGTCATCCACAGGGAACACTGGGGGGTCCGATTTGGTTGATTCTGAATCTAATTGTGGATTACTTTTTGGAAACTTAAATAAACATCTTAGATCTCTAAGATCCAATATTTGGCATAGTAAGCTATTTAATGCTTACCAGACTGCGGGTATCACCCCAAGGGGTCTGCGTGTTCGCACTGTTCCCCATGTTACTAATGCGGATGAGGAACTTAATTCCAATTGGAATAAAATACAGCAGGAAGCTACAATGGCTTTTGTTGTTGAACTACTCAAGTTCCACAACAGGGCCATTGACAAAGAATTACAGGATATTAATACTCTAGTCAACAAATTGGTAATTTATGAGAAAGAACCATTTTTTAAGAGTTCATTAAACAAGGTGGCTTCTGATCTACGTAAGTTTGACACTGAACTTAAATCCAGAAAAAACTAAAAATTTACTAGGGACCAGGAAGATTATAGGAGGGGGAATCCTTTTATGTCCAGCTCCAAACATGTTAGGTTTTCACCTATTCCTTTTAAATCTACCAACAAAAGGAAACAACCAAGATCTATACTAAAAAGGCAGGAGAGTGAGACAATATCCTCTTTTGAGGACACTTCATCTGGCACAGAAAATGAAGCCACAACAGTCTCAGAGTCACCGACCCCAAAAAGAATACCAAGGTCCACCCCTTTAGGCCCAAAACCAGGCGGGGAGGACGGAAACACCGTAGAAATAGAGAACATTCAGGGTCTTTTGAACCTTGCTCTGGCGAAATGACAAATTCATGTCACAATGTCTTAAATTTATCATGCGTTGAACTATCTCCCATTCAGTTACAAATGTTGAATAAAGGTCTTTCTTTTATTCCAGGTTTCACTGTGTCAGAGGAATCTTTTGCACAGGATGTTGTGAATTTTTGTCGTCTGTTAAATCTGAAGTTGTTTTTTGGTGAATGTGATGCTATCTATGATCATGATAGATTCACATATCATAGATCAAACTTTTCTCCACCTATGCATCAGATGGTTTTGCAGTTTCAGAACAGTGTACTTAAGGATTTGCATTTTTTCAGTTCTGATATTTCATTACAACACAACAATCTTTCTTTTGATGAAAGACAAGCTATTTTTGAACTTCAAAATAACAGGGAAATTATGATAATTTCAGCTGACAAAGGTGGGGCTGTGGTTGTATTAGACTGGGCTGATTATGACAAGGAAGCATTATGACAACTAAATGATGTAAGATACTATTCACACATGGTCATTGACCCCACTCAGATGTTTAAGAAACAAATTGAGACATTCTTAAGACAGGCTAAGGATGAGGCTATTATTTCTGATGACATCATGAATCAACTCTTGGTTCATGATCCCATTAACCAATACATATATTTTCTGCCAAAAGTTCATAAGGATCTTTCACATCCACCTGGCAGACCCATTGTATCGGGTAAGAGATATATTACAGAACCCCTCTCCTTATTTTTGACCAAGTATTTGAAGCCTTTGCTTTCCAACATTCGATCACGCCTACAAGATACAACGAATTTTTTGCAGATTATTTCCAACACACACCTTGATCCAGATTGGTTTCTATGTTCCTTAGACGTAAGTGCCTTGTATACCAATATTTCACACCAGGATGGGCTGCTTGCCTTGGCTTATTGGCTTGAAGTCTCTAACTTATATGGTTCTGACTTCAACAAATTTCTGGTGGATTTGGCACAATATGTCCTTACCAGCAATGTTTTTTATTATAAGGAACAATGCTTTTGGCAAACCAAAGGGACAGCGATGGGGGCATCTTTTACCCCATTATATGCTGATCTCTTTACGGCGTTTGTTGAGAAACACTTAATCTATGATGATAAGAGGAACACATTTCTGGCGGGTATTGATATATGGAGACGGTATCTTGATGATGTGTGGTTGGTATGGAGGGGGGATGAAGGCTCATTATTGGATTTTGTGACATATCTTAATAACAATGAATGGGGCCTGCATTTCACTATTAATTATGATAAGGAAACCATCACATTTCTGGATGTCCTAATTCAGAGGGCACCGGATCATACATTATTCACCGAGATATACAGGAAGTTTCCAGAATACAATACAATTCTGCATGCCTCCAGTTATCATCCACCCCACATTGCACGCAATATATCCAAGTCACAATTCATACGTGCGAAACGTATTTGTTCTGATGAAAGCACCTATTTGAAACACAAATCAGATATAACCAACAGATTTAGATCCCGTGGTTACAAAAGTGGCCACATTGCTATGGCCAGCAATAAGGTTAGCTCTTTGAACAGAAGTGACCTATTAACATACAAGACACGCACTGATTCAACTGGTCAACCCCTTAGATTCACAACAACATTTGCACGTAATTCAAATCGTCTCATTCAAAGTGTGAGGAGACATTGGAATATTTTACAATGTGACATGGAGATAAACAGTATCATTCCTGAAAGTTGTCTTTTTTCCTATAGGAAAGGGAAGAATTTAAATTCCTTCTTCAATCATTATAAACATAGAGATAACAAATCATCTGATTTGACACAAACAACATTGACAGGGGAACCCTTACAGGGGTGCTTTCCATGTGGACATTGTAACAATTGTAAATACATTCAAAAGTCCAAACAATTTTCTACGCGCAATTGTCCACAAGTTTTTGACTTGCAATTCTTTTCTAACTGTTCCAGTGATTGGATTATTTATTTAGCTTCTTGTAGTTGCGGTGCTTTCTATGTTGGACAAACGTCCAGACCCCTCAGGATTAGAATCTCTGAGCACCAAAGTAATATCAAACAAAAAAAGATATATAATGCTTTGTACAAACACACTACAGTACATCCCACAAGTAAATTTAATTTTATTATTATTGACATGATTTTTGGCAATAGGGCCAATAAATCTCAATGGCATTCTATACTAAATGCAAAGGAAAGGAAATGGATTATCAGACTGGGTGGCTTGTTCCCACCGGGACTTAATGAACATTTATGACAGTCAACCAATGGGATTGTTGCTATCGATATATATGCAGCTACTGTTTCTTGTATTGACTTTTTGTACACTGAAGAAGGCTGTGCTTTGCCAGCCGAAACCGGTTTGTAACATGCTGTGATTTCTGTTTAATACAATTTTGTCATGTCACCGTTTGCTGGCTCTGAATTTTTTGTTCCTGATTGCTATGTTTCCTGAGCCGTGCAGTTGCTACCATGCAGGAGGTTTTCTTTTGTGTTGCATTCCCCCATATACCCCACAAGCAGTCCTTTACATACCAACCTCCACACACTCACAAAAATGCAGACACACTCCCACTCACACACACACTTTCATCCTGATTCATTCAAGTCCTTATAGACACATAGACACACTTTCACACACTAATACCCCCCAACCCCCACTTCTTTCCTAAACTTATCTACACTGTAACTATTTGATTGGAGTGAATGGCTCTCCACTTTCTTTTGATGGTGGTAGCTTTTCCCTCCAGCCATGGAAATTTACACAGGTGAGCAATTCAGGTAGTATAAATTGGAAGCCAATACATGTCTGGGAGACAGCACTAGCATTAACCCCTCCTCCAGATTAGCTCATCACCATACAGCTTGGCAAGTGAGACCACCCTCTGTGCTGAAGCTCCTGCTTGTGTGAAACCTCAATAGCGGGGTGAACTATGAATCAAAAAGTATTACCCTGATGGGGAATATGCTAATGTTAAGGATTCGCAATCACAGTAATCCTTTCTGAATCCCATTTTTAATCTTAATTTCATGTATCCCACTATTTTTTCTCCTGTATTCTCTGCTCTGAATATCACCCATCTCTCCTGCTGTACCCCGTACTTAAGTCTTGCATTACGTTGATACCCATTATTACACGGATACCTATTATTACATTGACACCCGTTATTACATGGATACCCATTATTACATTGATACCTGTTATTACATTACCTGTTATTACATTATCTGTTATTACATTGATATCCTGCGGTGGTGGTGCTGTGGTAGCATTATCGCCTCACAGTAAGATGCTGTCCGGTTCAATTCTCAGCTAGAGCGTCTTCTGCATGGAGACATGCATGAATGGGTGTACCTTCTTTGAAGGTTGTGCGTCAGGGCTGGTAACTCGGCATGTAAAAATCAACTACCAATCATTAGCGGACCGGAGTTCCGCTGTAGCGACCCCTAACTGGGAAAAGCCGAAAGACAAAACAACAACAACAACATTGATACCCGTTATTACAGAGATACCCTTTATTACATTGATACCTGTTATTTTATTGGTACCTGTTATACTAGGTTTAATGCACATTTCCATGTGAATATCTTCCTTTGCCCTTCAACATGGTTATAATACTTGCCACTACTGACAAAATCAAATACCTTGGTCAGGTCAATGAAGGCAATATACAGAGGTTTGTTCTACTCCTTACACCTTTCTTGTAGTTGCCTAACAGAGAAAACTATGTCTATAGTAGACAATTCAGTTCTGAACCTACACTGAGACTTGGGGTAAACCCTTCTGCAAGTACGTGGAGCATCTTCAGGACAACATATGCAAACAGGTTCCTCATGGTACTGAGAAGGGAGATACTATGATAGTTGTTACAGTCACGTTAGTCACCCTTGTTCTTATAGATAGCAACACTGTTAGCAGCTATCATATTTTCTGGTATGCTGCCTTCACTCCAGCATTGGCAAAGAATTGCATGCAGCTCTAAGATAGGGTACCATTATCACATTTAAGGATTTCTGAGGGGATGCCACCTTTTCTGGGGGCTTTTCCAGAAAAGTGTTTTAGTGCATTGTTGAGTTCCTCCAAGATGGGCTCAGCATCTAGCTCAGTTATGGTTGGCAGAGGTCTGTTCATGATTCTTAGATCGGCTGTCCCCCAACATTTCTCATCATTATCAGGGCCTTCCATGAAGGCATGAAGAGGACCATAATGTATGACAGATCCACATCCTAAACTTTTGAGGTTTCCAGTGGAGTGAAGCGGGGTTGTATACTGGCTCCAATATTGTTCAGCATGTTCTTTTCAGTTCTGTTGAAATTTGCTTTTGGAACTGCTATAGAAAGTATCTTCCTCTAAACCAGAATGCATGTCAATGTCTACAAATTGTCAAGGCTTAGATCAAACACCAGGATGCTTAAAAAGTATCTAAAGGTGTTCCTATTTGCTGATGATGCAGCTGTTGCTGCTCGGACTCAGAAGGAACTTCAATCACTCATGACTCACTTTGCAGGTGCATGTATAGAATTTGGCCTCAATCAGCCTAAAGAAGACCTAAGTGATGGGCCAAAATGTGGCAATGAGCCATCTATTAGGGTGATTGACTATGACCTGTAGGTCATCCATGAGTTATTTTCCTAGGCTCTATGATCTCTGACAACTTACTGCTTGATACCAAGATTAAGAAGTACATTGGAAAAGTTGCCACAACATTTTCCAGGCTGATGAAGAGAGTATGGGATAGTAATAAGCTCAGTGAGTACACCAAGGTAGAGGTTTACAGAGTCTGTATTTTGTACCCTCAACTATACGCCAGTGAATAGTGGAATTTACACTCAAAACAGGAGGAGTGCATCAATATATTGCATATGTGCTGGCTTAGGTGCATACGTGGTAACAATGTATTCCATATGTGCTGCCTTAGGCGCATACTTGGCAACTCTATTCAATATGCAATGCCTTAGGTGCATACTTGGTAACAATGTATTCCGTATGTGCTGCCTTAGGCACATACTTGTTAACAATGTATTCTGTATGCACTGCCTTAGGCGCATACTTAGTAATAATGTATTCCATGTGTGCTGCCTTAGGCACATACTTGGTAACAATGTACTCCATATGTGCTGCCTTAGGCGAATACTTGGTAACAATGTATTTCGTATGCACTGCCTTAGGCACCTACTTGGTAACAATGTATTCTGTGTGCACTGCCTTGGGCACATACTTGGTAACAATGTATTCTGTGTGCACTGCCTTGGGCACATACTTGGTAACAATGTATTCCGTATGTACTGCCTTAGGCACATACTTGGTAACAATGTATTCCATATGCATTGCCTTACGCGCATACTTGGTAACAATGTATTCCGTATGCACTGCCTTAGGCACATACTTGGTAGCAATGTATTCCATATGCATTGCCTTATGCGCATACTTGGTAACAATGTATTCCATATGCACTGCCTTAGGCACATACTTGGTGACAATGTATTCCATATGTGCTGCCTTAGATGCATACTTGGTAACAATGTATTCCATATGCACTGCCTTAAGTGCATGCTTGGTAACAATGTATTCCGTATGCACTGCCTTAGGCGCATACTTGGTAACAATGTATTCCACATGTGCTGCCTTAGGCACAAACTTAGTAACAATGTATTCCGTATGAGGTGCCTTAAGCACATACTTGGTAACAATGTATTCCATATGCCCTGCCTTAGTTGCATACTTGGTAACACTGTATTCCATGTGCGCTGCCTTAGGCGCATACTATGTAACAATGTTGTGTTATGTCTCACACATGACTGCTGTCCGAATACTGAAAGACCGTCTCTTTGGAGAGCTGGAGTCTGGAGGAGGCCAAAAGGGCAGTCTTAACTGCACTACCAGGACATGTACAAGTGTGATCACCGTGCGCTGTCCATCAGCAAATGCCTAGTAGTCTCTTAACTCAGACAGGCATGTCTAGAAATGGGAAGTGAAGGAAGCTCTTACTATGTATGAAACAAAGAGAGTGGAAGACATAAGAAGTTTCAGGAAGATCTGTGCCCATTTTACCAGACCAACATCTGTCTACTGCTGCTCAGAATGTGGAAAGGACTGTTGCTCTCAGATTGTAGTGCACAACCACAGAAGATGCTGCTCTAATTAGTCCAACAGAGGCACAAACTCATGATCACTCAGGATTGAAGGAAGCCTGCATATGATACTTGTTACTACCTGTCTTAGGTTCTCTACTATGAAGCTCTTGTTTATACATGTTTGTGTACTCTATTTATTAATTGTCATCTGTTATACTAAGTCTGGGAAAAGGTTGTACTTTCATTGTAATTTATCCTAAATATATGTATACAGTGTTTGATAATGGTTAATGTACATTTTCTCTTTAATGTCATTTACATTCTTTGATTTATATTTTATATTTGTTTATGTTACTTCTGCTCTGCGTCAGTTGAAAAGGGTCCTTGGACAAGTTCACTTATGTGGTTAATAAATTTTAAATAAGATACATATTTATTTATTTTGACATTCATTCATTCATTTATAACATCCCCTTCCCAAACTGTCTTAGCTAGGCAGGAGACAGCTATTAGTTTAACAGGTTAAAGAACAAAAAATCAAATTGTGTTACTCTGAATTAAAAGATGATTCATTGCAAAAGACCTTGCAAGTGAGTCTATAGTAAAAGCTGACCAAGGCCTTGGTTGGTAGAAGAAGCAGAAGGTTGGGAATTAGGAGGAGACAATCAATTCATTCCAGCCGTTCTGACTGCTGCTGCAGTCTGCTGATCAGTAAATCGGTAGTGCGGTCATGTGTCCACTGCTGCTTGCCATTCATGTGTCCACTGCTGCTTGCCATGCTTATGATGGTCTCATGCTTACAAAACTGCTTATTATAACAGCGCTGCTCTTATTTTCCCATAACAGTAAGTCTCCCATGATTCCATACCAGAGAGACTGCTGTCTACACTCCTGATGACTGAACAAAGAACTGACACATAGGTAAGCAATAGGCTAGTTCTCATTTTGGGCCATTCTAAGCTTAGACAATTTCCACTCAAAGGTGAAAATGAAAGACTGCACCTACAGTCTGTGACGTAAACACCTTAACCATTATGCTAACTGACATAACTGCCCTAAGCAGCCCCCACATATTCTACCAACTATATTACTCAAACATAAAGCATCCCTACAACTTAACACAGTAACCCTCCCACCATACCTATTACCCAAAGAGCACAATCATAAAGTTTCCCTTATAAACAAACACATTCAAAAGATGAGAAAACTAATAACCTCATGCATATCTAAACTAGCCCTAAGTGGAGATATCCACCCTAACCCTGGCCCTACCATCTCCAACCCCAGTCCTCATAATCAGACTAGAAACCACAATTTCTCCCATATTACAGCCAATAGAAAGCCAAGTGACTTCCTTCTACTAAGCCTAAATATTAGAAGTATATCCAACAAAGTCCATGAACTCCATGCCACCATAGACTTGTACTCCCCAGACATAGTCATCCTGACAGAAACCTGGCTAAAACCTCACATTATCAGTGAGCAAATACCCCTACAGGTTATGGCATACTAAGAGTAGACCGGCTAAACAAGAAAGGAGGCGGTGTAGCTATAATATTTAAACAGCATCTAAACATCCAGATCTTAAAATCATCAGCTCCACAAATAGGCAATGAAGAAATAATATATACCAACCTCAAAATAAACCAAAACAAAACCATCAACATAATTGGATGCTACTTCCCAACTGGCCAAAACATCCCTCCACTAGAAAACCTCCTCAGCTGGTCTACCCACCATCTCCCCCAAGAAACTATCATTTTAGGTGATTTCAATATTGACTGGCAATCCTGTTCTGGCAAACATCCAACTCATCATGTAAACCTTCATGGCTTCACCCAACTAGTCCAGTCGCCAACCAGGATAAATAAAAACTTCAGCAAGCACACTACCCTGGACTGGATACTAGTCAGTAAGAGCCCCCAGTCGTATATAACAGGCTGCTTATCAGATAGCCTCAGTGATCACTCCTCAACATTCCTACTCAAAAAACACCTATACCAAGCTAAACCTGTCATCTACCGTCAAATACGTAAAAAACTAAACTTTAACCCACTCACATTCATCTCATCCCTCAAAGAATGTAACTGGCATCCTCTAATGTACCTCAGTCTTGATGACGCAGTTGAATTTTTTAATACTACCTTCCTGAGCATCCTTAATTACCATGCCCCCATAAGACTTTCCAGAATCAAAGCACAACCCTCCCCATGGCTACAGAAAACCACTAAGTCAGAAATAAAAAACAGGGATAAAGCCTGGGAGCACTGGCGCAAAACCAAAACCCCCTCAACTAGACAGAAATTCCTAGAACTACGCAATAGAGTCAAAAAGCTAATAAAACAGGACAAATTCCAATACTACCAGTCTGCCCTAGACTCCTCCCAACACAGCCCCAAACAATTCTGGTCCTCCAAAAATTCCATCCTCCACCCAGGTAAAGTCAGTACCCCTCCTCCTAACATCCCTCACACCTCAGAAAATATTGCTACCTCATTCAACACACACTCCACACAAACCATACTATCACTAGCTAAACAACATAACTCCCCTCCCCTCCAACCCACACCTTCAACTAGTAATCTCCCCACTGCCTTCTCTTTTTCTCCTGTACCTACCTCCAACATAAAAAAAACTTTTAACTAAACTCAAGCCCACCAGATTAGCAGCAGACAACCTCCCAAATGAATACCTACAAATCTCAGCTGATGCTCTGGCCTACCCAGTATCCATCTTGATTTACCGATCTCTGTCAGAAAGTTACGTTCCCACACTGTGGGAAGTATCACATATAATTCCCCTCCACAAAGGCGGACCCTCCACAGAACTAACCAATTACCGCCCCATAGCTATTCTCTCTCCACTCTCCAAAATACTAGAGAGATGCATACACTCTCAGGTCTCAGACTACATCCTTACTAACAACCTCCTTTCCAATACTCACCATGGTTTCCGGCCAAACCATAGCACCACCACTGCCTTACTCTCCTTTACTAACACTATCCTTCAGCATAAAAACAATGGCTATCTCTCCTCTGCTACTTTCCTAGACCTATCTAAAGCATTTGACATGGTCCCACACAAACAACTTATCTCTGTCCTCAATAACCTATCCTTCTCACAATCAGTCACTAACTGGTTTCAGAGTTACCTTCTGACCGCCAACAATCTGTTGTATGGCAGAATTACATATCTCCCCAACTACCTGTCTCCATAGGGCATCCCCAAGGATCCATCCTTGGACCCCTACCCTTCTCTGTTTTCACCAAAAATCTAGCCTCTGCCACCAAACATGGCACACTCATACAATACACAGATGAATCACCCATCATCTCCTCAGCCCAGTCCCTACACAGACTGCAATAAGTCACACAGGAAGCCTTTTCCTCTGTTGAAACTTGGTTATCCAATGCCCAATTAATACTCAACCCAAACAAAACTAAACTACTCATCTTCCAACCCACCAAACATACTCAAAACAACTCTCACTTTAACATCACGGCAAAAGACAACACCACTATATACCCAACTGAACACACCAAATTGCTAGGAGTGGAAATAGACAATAAACTAAAATTTGACATTCGCATATCCATGACCATAAGAAAAGTCCACAAAAAAATAGGAGCGCTATACAGAAATAAGCAACTTCTCACCAAAGCAGCAAAGATTTCAATAGCAAATTCCCACCTTATCTCCATCCTACTTTATGCCTGTCCAATATATACCAACCTAAGGCAATGTGATCTAAACAAACTAGAGACCTGCTACAACAAAATCACCAAATTCGCCACAGGGGCATTCTACCATAGTCACCACTGTCTCTCACTTGCTGAACTGGGCTGGCTTGAACTCCCTCACCTCCTTCAATGGTATCAACTCTCACTCGCCCACAAACTAGTAAATCATCCACTAAATGTCCCATACCTCCGGAATCTACTCCAACCCTATCGCACCACCAGACCACTAAGATCCAGCAACAAAAATCACTTGCAGATCACTAAAGCCTATAACTCTGCTGGTGAAGCACTATTTTCTTGCGCCATAGCCAAATTATGCAACTCCCTCCCACCCACAATTACCTCCATACCATCATGCACCCACTTCAAAACTTTACTAAAAGCACACCTAAAAACATGCTGGCTATGCCCTTGCAACTCCCACTCTAATATCACCCTTCCCATCCAACCACTACCTTTCTTTTCACTCCACTAACTACCTTGATTATAGCAAGCTCAGATGCTCATAAGCCAGTACTTATTATTCAGCAGGAACTTCTTATTGTAACATTTGTTAATGTCTGTTATGTACTTCACAGATAAAGATTCTACTTGTCTACTGATGTACTATGTTCTTCATCTGTAAATATGTTGTAAGTAATTGCTATGTAAATTGTTAATCGCTATGTAATCCAATGTAACTACTGTTTGTTTATTTTAACTGTGGAGCTTTTCTCCCCGGGCCTCTGCTGAAAATGGATCTATGTCCAGTCGGACACTCCCGGTCAACAAATATAAATAAACAAATAAATAAATAAATAAATAAATAATATCTCTGATAAATAGCTGGGAAGCAGCACAGAAATGAAGTCATTTAATCTGCTTCATGCTAAATGCAGTTCGGCCAGATCTAGGCCCTACTGAAACTAAATTAAAACTTGGACAGATAACTATTTTGCAGACGCCTCTGATGAGAAGATGTGTAGATAAAATATATGAACAGAATCCAAAGGTATGAAGCTGAAGGAGGAAAATTCAGTGATATGGATAGGGGGGTGTACTAGTGAAGAATGAGGTACATAAATACGGTGAAACCCTAAAAACTATGTGACGAATAGGGAAAACATTACAAAAGGACTGAACAATAGGGGTGGGAATATAACGCTACATTGCAGTCAAAGAGAAAGAGAGCCAGCAGAAGGGCCTGTCTTAGGGTCATCTATCGGTTACACCCACTCCGAAGTACTGCTGGGCACTTCTACCTTGTAGTAGAGTTATGCTAATGCTTTCTAAATTACCAGGAAGGGAAGGATGCCCAGTTAGAACTTATGGTGGGGTCAATAACACTGCAAAAGTTATTCATAAACTTAGTCATTCTTGGAAAATGTCCACTTCTACAGAGCATGCAAGGCTAGGCTTCTTTAGATCCTCATACATCAATAGTGTAGTAACTACCTATGATGTCAAATAATCAGTAACATTATTTGAAAACTTAAGGTACCTGAAATTTTTGAAAATTTCTAAAAGGCTGCAAAGTGGGTACCCATTCACTAGAGGACAAGCATGTGGACTTCTACATGAGTAATAAGAATTTGTAGTAAAACTGAGTATGTTATTTATTTATTTTATTTATTTGACACTTGTTGACTGGGAATGTTCAACTGACCAAGAGCCCTTTTTCAGCAGAGGCACTGGGACAAAAGCTCCACAGAAGTGCACAGAAAGTTTACAAAAATAACATTCTTGAAAGTATTAAGGAGAATATAAAGTGCAGCATAAATAAAGAACCAGCAAAGTGGCATCAATATATGACTACTTTAATAAAGGGACAATAAGAACATAAATAAAATGTAAGATGAGCACTTTCACAGCTACTCAGGGTGCTTCATCAGATATAATTTAGACATAAATAGAATCACATTTATATACTATAAAACTACCACTTCAGACCCTGTGACTTCAAAGCAGATCTAACAGGGATATCCTCATTCAGCCTTCTATACCTAGTTGCTTGTAATAGTATAATCCATTTAGTCTCTAGGCTCTGAGTGCGAATCATTCTGTTTTAGTTGCACAGAACAACTCAAGGACCAAAAATTTAAACACATGCATAATACCTACATTTCATAAATTCATAGGTGTGTACTAAGCCAATGGCCCTGGAGCCTTTACAAGCCTAGCCCATAGGATTACACTGGCATCATGCTACCCAACCTTAGTTCCTTGTGCCTCTGTCAAGTAGAGCCACTGGAGTGATCCCTGGGGTGAATTTTCTATTTCCCATCCACTCATCAAGATTTCTCTTGAAGAGGGCCAGTGAGGTGCTCTGCTTGACATGTATGGGAAGTCTATTCCATAGCATGGGCAGTCTCTGGGTTATGAACCTGTCCCTCCAGCATGTTCTGTTGATTGTGGTAATGAGGTTGAGGTCTCTGGCATGTGTGATGCTGCAGGATTGGGATTTCTTTAGATGTAACATTTCTTAGACAGCCGGGTCAGGCATGGCTTTGTAAGTCAAGCAGAGATTGCAGAGATATGAGACAGAGAATAGTTGGAATTTTTTGAGTCTGTCCACATAGGACAAGTGTTTAAGGCCTAGGATCCTCTTTTTGAGGTACTTTTGTGGCCTCTCCCGTTGTTGCAGGTGTGTAGTGAGGTACATGCCAAATGGGGAATTATACTCGGTGATTGGCCTATTGAGGGAAGAGTAAAGGAAGAGAATGACCTCTTTCTTCCTGGATGGAAAACCCTTAGTAATGAGATGTGCCACATAGAACGACTTTCTGACCACAGTGGCAACATGGTGGTCAAAAGAGAGTTTGCTATCAACCTGTGTTCCCAGATCTCTTATAACGCCGTCTGTGTTCAGTGGACTACCATCAATGTGGTAATTCAAGGGAACCGGGTTTTTCCTAAGGGGGATGAAGACACATTTTTTGGCATTGAGCTTAAGGCCATGGTTCTGACACCAGTCGTTATTAACATTGAGGCCTTTCTGTAGGATGTCAACATCACTTGGGGAGTTAATATTAGCTCCCAACTTGCAGTCATCTGCAAAATTTGTCAGCCAGAGTCCCTTCGTGTTGGCCTGGACTTCAAAGAAGTAGACACCAAACAGGAGAGGACCCAGGACCGAACCCTGTGGGACTCCATTCATGACTGGTCGGCAGTCTGACTTGGAGTCAGCTACTTTCACACTGTGGGTTCTATCTGTGTGCCAGTTTGCAACCCACCTAGTGATATAGGGGTTGATGCCTAACTTAGTGAGTTTTTCTAGGATTCCTGAGTGGGGAATGGTATCAAAGGCCTTGGCCAGATCAAGGTAGGCTGTATGAACCATCTTGCCTTCATTCACAGCTCTGGTGACTGACTCAAAGAAGTTGACCAAGTTGAGCAGGCATGATCTATCCTTCACAAAACCAAACTGTGTGGGATCCAGAGTTTGGAGATTCCCTATATCCTTGTTTATTAGGTCCATGATGATGCATTCCATAGCTTTGCATATCAGACTCATCAGGCTAATGGGGCGATAGTTCCCGGGGTCTGTAGTTGCTCTTCCTTTATGGAGAGGGTTGACTGTAGCAGTGCACCATTCGGTAGGGACAAAGCCTGAGGTGAGGTTGTGATTGGACAGGGCACACAGGTGAGGTGCCAGTTCACTCAGTAGTTCATGTAGAATACAGCCAGGGATACTGTCAGGTCCCATAGAAGCTGTATTCTTGACCTTGGACAGTGCTGTTTTAACTTGTTTTACAGTAATACTGGGTGCCTGGCAATCTACTGGTATTGTGCTTGGTCCTTGGGGGGGGGGGGTAAAGTTAGCACTGAATCTGTCCGCCAGTATATTTGCAATATCTATTGGCTCAGTATAGGAGGTACCATTATAAAGTAGCTCAGAGCAAATCTGGGTATTGCCATGGAGATTCTTTACATAACTATAGAAGGTCTTGTGGTTGTCTTAACTATCTGCTGCAATTCTGTTTTCATAGCTAGCTTTAGAGGATTTGATGAGGGATCTCAACCTTTTGTTGAGGCTAATAAGAAACTTTTTCCAGTCTTGGGACTTCACCTTATTCTGCATCAGTTTCCTCCTTCTGTTGTAGAGTTTGTTTATGGCAGAGGATCACCAGATTGGCTTCCTTTTTTTTGAGGAGAGTGTCTTAGTTCTATTGGGTATGGCGAGATCCATGCATTTGTGTACCTGTTCGTACAGTGCATTGGTGTATGATTTGGCAGTCATGCAACTATTCTCCATTTGCATGGGTGCCGTGAAGTTAGCCACCTCTGTTTTTAGGAGCCCAAAGTTAGCTTTGGAGATGTTTTTCATGGTGGTTACATTTGTTAGGGCGGGTGGGAGGATTGTGGATTTCAAAGGTGATTAGCTTGTGATTGGATCTAACCAGGGAGGAGTTGACTATTGGTGTAGAGCAACAGTCACCCATGTTAGTAATGACCAGGTCAAGGATGTTGCTACATCTAGTGGGGGTAAGAACGAGCTGGTCCGGGACACTGGAATTAATGAATTCCAGAGATCGTTGGGCAAGTGTGTCGGTACATGAGTAGTTTTCCCAGTTAATGGAGGGGTAGTTGAAGTCACCCAGTATGAGAGTGTTAGGCTGGACCCTAATATTCTCCAGGGTGCTTAGGAATGTGGAGTGTGAATCTTGGGACATGGTTGGGGATCTATAGCAGGCTATGCCCTGAATCGCTGTCTTACCTAATGTTAACTGCACCTGAAGTATCTCAGATGTCTTATGTTGGGCTACCAGTCTGGAGGTGTGCGCATCCTTTATGAATATAGAAACACCACTGCCTTTGGAGCATCAGTCCAAGTTCTGGGTCTGAAAGGTGTGGAATGATTTGTAGCCTGGTAGTGCAGGGGTGCTTTCTGCTGCCTTGAACCAGGTCTCTGTTATAGCACAAATGTAGATGTTCTCCATTTTAAGGAGTACTTCGAGTGAGTGCATTTTGAGATTTAGGACTTCTAGCGTTGAGTAGCATGACTCTCAGATTGCATTTGTTTGTAGCTGTTACTGTGGTAATTTTGCCTTTGGAACACCACCTAAAAAAGGCACTATAGGGGTGGCAAGAGCCTTGGCCAGTATCCAGAAGCCTAGGGATGACAGATGCAGGCCATCTCTGGCAAAGCATCGAGGTCTGTTACTCATGTCATCCCAGGCAGACAGATACTAGATCCCCATAGAATGACACCAGAAACTTAGCCAATTGTTGAAATCAATCATTTTCTGCTTGTACTGCAATATCATTCTGGGTGATGGTGTGATGCTGCTCAGTGCTAGGGTCATACCCGCCTGGGCTGCATAATTCTAGAGCTCCTTCATGTCTCTTTTCATGTAGTCCAGGGAGGTACATCTCAGGTCATTCACACCCACATGTACGATGACAGAGTCATATTTGTACCTGTTGTTGAGGGACCTGAGTGCGTGTGTTATGTGGCAGATCCTGGCAGCTGACAGGCAGCTGACTGTTACTTTCTCCTTATTCAAATTAGTGAGTGGGACATCAGTGTGCCTCACTACCGAGTCACCTATGACTAGTGTGTTGGACATGCTGTTTTGCCTCTGGGGCTTTGGTTGAGTGGTACACTATTTAGGAGAGTTATGTGTCTCGTGATTAGTGTTGTGTTGTGGTGGTCAAGTGCATTTCTGACTTGGAGGTCTCTGCTGTTTGGTTAGATTTTTATTGAGAGCCTCCACGAAGGTGGGTGAGTGGTTTGTGTTTTTATGTGAAGACAATGCTGGTGTGTGTTCTGGAGGGCTATGTGTTCCATGTGCCCATGTGGTGTGGTGCAAGTATTGACCTCCTCTTGACAAGCTATTCCGGTCTTGGCTGGAGAGTGTGTGGCTTCCAATTTGGATATATAAGTGCATCTCTCACAAGTCTGAGTGTTGGGGGGGTAAGAGGAGAGAGTTGTTAGTGCACATGAGGCAGTTGCTACATTGCCTCAAGATGCCCAACTTCACCAATTTAATAGGAGACAGCACAGGGAACTGATCTTTAGACATGCCTGGAGGGGTGGGCATTAATAAGTACTGGAGCTGTTTCCTTGTAGAATGTTTAGTACTGGTAGCACTTTTGTGTACTACACTAATTGCTGCAAGAAGTCTGGTAAAGAGTTAAACTAACAAGATAGTAAAAGTGCAGAAGAGGAGAGAACTAGCAGATCTAAGGGAAAATTGAAGAGCAGACTTTGGCACTGCTCAGAAGCTTATAAACAGTCCTGGATACAGCAAATCTGTATCTGAACTAGATTAGTTACAGGAAAGATGGGAAACAAGCAAAGATGTAGGCTTTTAAACCAGAAAGTTGAAAGAGATGGAAAAACTGTCCAAATGGTCAATAAACTACAATTTCTGGGCCAAAACCCACTCATCTTGTGGTAGATAGGCTACCTAGTACTTACCACTCCCACTGATAAGCTAGAAGGCTTCCCTCCAACACAAAAAGGCTTGGAGGCTCAGAAGCTTACACACAGTCCTGGATACAGCAAATTTGTACCTGGACTAGTCTAGTTACAGGAAAGGCAGGAAACAAGCGCAAACACAGTCTTTTAAACCAGAAAGTTGAAA